>NC_041380.1:502964179-503117912 GCF_002162155.2 Triticum dicoccoides
GAGGAGCGGGCGTGCCACGGCCAAGCGGCAGCGGGATCTGGGCCCGCGCGGGCCCGCGACGGGCTCCGTGGGCCGCGGCGGCTGGAGGTCTCCAGCGAGACACGTGGCGGCCCCTGAGTGGCCGGACGGTGACGGCAGACATGTCCGGACACGGGGAATTTTGTCCGGCAGCGCGAGGGAAAGAATTTTAGGGTTCATCCGCGAATTTTCGGGGGAGATGACATATATATAGGTCGAGGGAGCTAGGAGAGTCCAAAAGAGGTGCGGTTTTCGGCCACGCGACCGTGATCGAACGACCGATAGTATGGAGGGGGTTTGGATGGGTTTTGGGCCACTTTGGAGGGGTGTTGGTCTGCAACACACATGAGGCCTTTACGGTTCCTCGGTTGACCGTTGGAGTATCAAACGTAGTCCAAATGGCACGAAACTTGACAGGCGGTCTACCGGTAGTATACCAAGGCCGCTTGGCAAATCTCGGTCCAATCCGAGAACGTTTAACACTCGCACACAAAAAGAGGTAAAAGGGGACATCGAAGGACATAGGAGCGCTGGATTGCAAAACGGACAACGGGGAAAATGCTCGGATGCATGAGAAGAACATGTATGCAAATGTGACGCACATGATAACATGATATGAAATGCATGACACGCAAACACATGACAAGGCAACAACAGCGAATAACTGGAAGACACCTGGCGCAACGGTCTCGGGGCGTTACAACACTCCACCACTACGAGAGGATCTCGTCCCGAGATCTAGAATGGCACCGGAGGGAAAAGGAAGAGGAAGATAAGAGGTAAAACTAAGTTGCTTCTTTGACAAATGAGTGAAACCAAAGAACCTTGAGAGGTTAAACCATTTCGAGAAAAGAATACAACGAAAGATGAACAAAGTTAAAAGCACTCCGGTTGAAAAGTGATAAGAAACTTGATAGGATGAAAAGGAGTTGAGCAAAGGGGCACAATACTCCGGTTAAATGGGTAAGCATGAAAAGAACACCAGCCGAGATGATGAGAGAAAAGAGTAACATCACAACGCCTCTGGAAGAAATGAGAGGATGGAATGGAATGAATGGAGGAGAAAACAATATCTTCAACCTCAAATGATCTTGAAAATCATCTTTAGGGGAAAGTTCGAGTGGAGTTGTTGGAAAACCAACAATGAAAAGAACAAGGTTGTAGTGAGCTTATGGAGAATATTTCAAAACTATGAGGTGAAATTCTGCCACTAATGGAAACAATAGATTGGATTGATATGAACAAGAAGACGAGAAATTTATTTCACCGGGAGGATAGATGAAGAACTTGGGTCATTTATGAGCACCATAAATAGCAACAATCCTTATGAAAGGCTTTAGGTGAAATATGACACAAGATAACTCCAACGAAGAGGTTGATGGATTTAAAATACCTCATTCTTAACAACATGTGAATCATGAAACATGAACTCAAATTATCACGAATGACATAATACCACCTCCAATGATACGATAGAAAGAATTGCACTTCGGATTGAAAGATGAGGAATGCTTGAGCTCCTCTGAAAAGAATCTTGATGAACACTTCGATAAGGAATTTAAGTCCTTGATGAACCAACATGTAGGGCCTACATGAAGAAACTCTGGTAACAAAAGGATAACGAAAAGAAAGAGAAGTTGAAAAAACAAGGTGAAACCTTGTAATGATTTTAGATGGATCTCCGTGATAATGAGAGCTTGGAACTCCGAGAAAGAAAAGATGAACAAAAGAAAATCAAGAATTTGATGAGCCTCCGGATAAAGAATTAATCCTTTGGGTGAATCAAGAATAAGAATTATGTTATGCTCATCCTTCACCAATTTAGATTGATGACAAGCAACGGATTTGGCATACTACTTATTCTCGTAGAAAGGATTAAGATAGATATAGCGCAACTTGAGAAGGTCTTCGATGATCCACCGGTAGGATGAAGAACGAATGAATCTGTATGACAACGAAGGAGAAGAACTCTTGAACGAACCACCGTAAGAATTATAAATGAATGAAGTAAATGGATGAATCACCGGTAAGAATTAGCAAATAAACGAAGATACATGAGAGAGTTTAGATAAAAGAGAACGAAGAGATCATGAACTGATTAGAGGATACTTGAATGATGCACCGGTAAGATTTTGAGAATGAGAGCTGAAAGCTGAGAATGAATAATTCTTCTGAAATGATGGGCTTTGGAGGAAAGAAATGAAAGCAACTCATGAGATGCTCCGGATGGATGAAAAGAATTCTCACAATCAAAACAATTATAAGAGGATGGCATCATGCTTGAACTGAGAATCCTCGAGAGAACGGGTAAGGATATCAGAGGAACTCTTCTTCGGTCTTTAAGTGTTGAGAATGACGACAAGAAACACCACCATGAATTGTTGAGACACCCCGGAATGAAGAATGGAAAAGTTGAGCCAACGATGAAAATAATTTGAAAGATCTTGGAGGAAGACATATGACTGATGATAATTCATTCTTACGTCAAACTTGGAAAATAATTTGAGAGATAGCTCCGGGAAAATAAAAGAGTCAGGTAAGATCCTGGAAAAAGACCTGTGGGTTAGGGCCCACTCAAAAGATACACCGTTGAAATGATTTAAATGATAGATTGCACCGGTTGAATTAAATGGCTTGAATGAGATTACAACCTCGAAAGAGCTTGAACGAATGTAGAGTGGAAACACGAATCTTCGAGATATCTTGAGCACTCCGGAACAAATGAATAGCGAGAAGAGGATAGTTGAGAGGTGCACCAGCATGAGAAAGCATTTGAAGCGAGGAAAAAGGGATATGATCAACAAAGCTTGAATTGAATCCATCGGAGGAGAAAGAGAACGAACAATGATGAACTTGAAGGCTTCCTTAGTATCTTCCTGAGAATCACCGGATAAAATATTGACGGAAAAGAATGGAGAGACTTCACATCCATAAGATGGATACTTGGTTAGAAATCCGATTCCTCGAGAAAAAGGGTGGGAGGGTGGGAAAACGAAGGCAATTTGGGACGGATGAATCAAACACTGTTGAGAAGAACTGATAAATGATCTTGCTGAAGTTGAAATGATCGGATCCACTTGAAGAGAAACACGTCGGTTGAAAAGAATTAAGAGGACAATATCGATGATCCAGAAGGATTAGTATTCCCATAGGAATATGAGAACACCACTTAGGAAAGGTATGTAATCCACATTTGACTTCTAAGCAACTCGAATACCACAACAAAACAAACACAAAGGATTGGCTTGTAAAATAAGCCAGAACAAACATATGATAGAGATTTCATCCGAAGTTTTCATGGTGGGGCCCACACGGGCTCGATCGTACAACACCATCATGTACAAGGCAGTGCACATGACATACGAAGCGTTCCCGAGTCAGCATAGCCAAGGACTCTTTAAGACACAACGAGACCACTGTCAAACCAACCGTGGATAGGCGGACCACTAGACGTCGAACCCCAATTTCATATCATACATCTATCGGAAAGATATCCTAGGAGCTACTTGAATTCCCACTTATAAACTCCCGAAACTTTCCGGTTATGAAATCAGGTGTTGGGGATACAGGGGAAGCATAATATCTCACCCAAAACTAGCAAATCCTACATCCAGCTATATCCATCCTTCAACACATAACCAAGAAACCTTCGGAAATCATTTACCTCAACCTTCGAAAAGCATCCGTTATACCTGTTATGGCAATACTCCCGAACTCCCGCCCCAGTACTGGGTGGCATCAAGGTTATCTCACCAACAACTGCATAAAAGAGATTTTTGATGTCGGCAAAACTCAGGTATTTCAGAACTGCAACGATAAAATTGTGACGACAACACCTCGGAGCTCAACTCCTCGGGACACTGCCACAACCCCTAAATGTCAAGAGGCACAAAGAACAATGTTCTTGTCACAAAACCATCGGAACGATTCCAAGATACCCGCGTGATCCTAATTTTTTTAGTGAAATTTGAGAAGAGAAGAGTCAAAACTCTACGTCAGGATGCCTCATCAGAGCGACGAAGGGACTGAGGAGTAAAAAGAATCCTAGTCTCTGATATATATAATCCTAAAAGGCTCAAACCATTTTTGTAGACTCAACAACGCTAGTGATTCGATCAAGCAGGGGGCTCCTAAGTTGGGGAAGGCTCTGATTACGAACTTGTAACACCCACGATGTGGCTATATCTCCCACGTGTCGGAGCACGACCTAGAGGCATAACCGCATTGTAGGCATGTCGCAAGAGGGGTAATCTTTACACATCCCATGTACTGAACAAGAAAGAGGTACAGAGTTGGCTTACAATCGCCACTTCACACAATACATAAATACAACATTACAACATCCAGATACAATCAAGGTCCGACTATGGAACCAAAATAAAAGAAGACTACCCCTAATGCAAAAGATCCCTGATCGCCCCGATTGGGCTCCACTACTGATCAACTGAAATGAAACAACACAATGAACAAGATCTTCATCGAGCTCCTCCTTGAGCTCGGTTGCGTCACCTGCACGGTATCATCGGCACCTGCAACTGGTTTTGGAAGTAATCTGTGAGTCACGGGGACTCAGCAATCCCACACCCTCGCGATCAAGACTATTTAAGCTTATGGGTAGGTAAAAGGTATGTGAGGTGGAGCTGCAGCAAGCACTAGCATATATGGTGGCTAACTTACACAAAAGAGAGCAAGAAGAGAAGCAAATCATGGTCGTGAACTGGAAGTGATCAAGAAGTGATCCTGAAACTACTTATGTTTAAGCATAACTCCAACACCGTGTTCACTTCCTGGACTCCGCCTGAAAGAGACCATCACGGCTTCACATGCGGTTGATGCATTTTAATTAAGTTAAGTGTCAAGTTCTCTACAACCGGACATTAACAAATTCCCATCTACCCATAACCGCGGGCACGACTTTTGAAAGTTCAAAACCCTACAGGGGTGTCCCAACTTAGCCCATCACAAGCTCTCACGGTCAACGAAGGATATTCCTTCTCCCAGGAAGACCCGATCAGGCTAGAAATCCCGGTTACAAGACATTTTGACAATGGTAAAACAAGACCAGCAAAGCCACCCGAATGTGCCGACAAATCCCGATAGGAGCTGCACATATCTCTTTCTCAGGGCACACCGGATGATCAAGACGTCGGGTTGGCATAGACCCTGGTTGCCCAGGGGGCGCCGGACATCGCTCAGGTCGGACCAACACTTAGAGAAGCACTGGCCTGGGGGGGGGGGTTAAAATAAAGACAACCCTTGAGTCTGCAGAACCCAAGGGAAGGTGGTAGGTTGTTAGTGCAAATGGTAAAACCAAGGTTGGGCCTTGCTGGAGGAGTTTTATTCAAAGCGAACTGTCAAGGGGTTCCCATTATAATCCAACCGCGTAAGGAACACAAAAATCAAGGAACATAACACCGGCATGACGGAAACTAGGGAGGCAAGAGTGGAACAAAACACCAGGCATAAGGCCGAGCCTTCCACTCTTTACCAAGTATATAGGTGCGTTAATTAAAATAAGAGATATTGTGATATCCCAACAAATATCCATGTTCCAACAAGGAACAAACTCCATCTTCACCTGCAACTAGCAACTCTATAAGAGGGGCTGAGCAAAGCGGGAACTGATACGTCTCCGTCGTATCTATAATTTTTGATTGTTCCATGCCAATATTATTCAACTTTCATATACTTTTTCGCAACTTTTTATATTATTTTTGGGACTAACATATTGATCCAGTGCCCAGTGCCAGTTCCTGTCTGTTGCATGTTTTTGGTTTCGCAGAATATCCATATCAAACGGAGTCCAAACGGGATAAAAACGGACGGAGCTTATTTTTGCAAAATATGGAAAATTTGGAAGGAAAATCAACGCGAACCAGTGCCCGAGGTGGTCACGAGGAAGGGGGGCGCGCCCCTACCCTCGTGAGCCCACCGTAAGGCGGTTGACGCTCTTATTTTGCACAAGAAAGCTAATATTCGGAAAAAAAATCATGACGAAGGTTTCAGTCCAATCGGAGTTACGGATCACCATATATATACGAAACGGTGAAACAGAGCCAGGGGAGAACGTAGAACCAGAGAGAAACAAAGAGATAGATCCAATCTCGGAGGGCTCTCTCCCCTCCCATGCCATGGAGGCCAAGGACCAGAGGGGAAACCCTTCTCCCATCTAGGGAGGAGGTCAAGGAAGAAGAGGAAGAAGGGGGCCCCTCTCCCCGTCTCTTCCGGTGGCGCCGAAACGCCGCCGTGGCCATCATCATCATCACCGCGATCTTCGCCAACACCTCCGCCATCTTCACCAACATCTCCATCACCTTCCCCCCCTCTATCTACAGTGGTCCACTCTCCCGCAACCCGCTGTACCCTCTACTTGAACATGGTGCTTTATGCTTCATATTATTATCCAATGATGTGTTGCCATCCTATGATGTCTGAGTAGATTTTCGTTGTCCTATCGGTGGTTGATGAATTGCTATGATTGATTTAATTTGCTTGTGATTATGTTGCTGTCCTTTTGTGCCCAATATGAGCGCGCGCGTGGATCACACCATAGGGTTAGTTGTATGTTGATAGGACTATGTATTGGAGGGCAAGAGTGACAGAAGCTTCAACCTAGCATAGAAATTGATGCATACGGGATTGAAGGGGGACCAATATATCTTAATGCTATGGTTGGGTTTTACCTTAATGGACATTAGTAGTTGCGGATGCTTGCTAATAGTTCCAATCATAAGTGCATAGAATTCCAAGTAAGGGATGACATGCTAGCAGTGGCCTCTCCCACATAATACTTGCTATCAGTCTAGTAAAGTAGTCAATTGCTTAAGGGACAATTTCGAAACTCCTACCACCACTTTTTCACACTCGCTATATCTACTTTAGTTGCTTCTTTACCTTAATAGCCCCTAGTTTTATTTTCGTGCTCTTTACTTTCCTGCAAGCCTCTCCGAAAACACCTACAAAGTACTTCTAGTTTCATACCTGTTCTAGGTAAAGGGAAGGTCAAGCGTGCGTAGAGTTGTATCGGTGGTCGATAGAACTTGAGGGAATATTTGTTCTAACTTTAGCTCCTCGTTGGGTTCGACACTCTTACTTATCAAAAACTATGGCGATCCCCTATACTTGTGGGTTATCAAGACCTTTTTCTGGCGCCGTTGCCGGGGAGCAATAGCGTGGGGTGAATATTCTCGTGTGTGCTTGTTTGCTTTATTACTAAGTAATTTTTATTTGCTATTCTTAGTTGTTCTTTATCTTTAGTTGTGGATATGGAACACGAAATACCAAAAAAATTAGGTGTACTTTCTGCTCATGGAGATGGGGAACCTCCTAAAACCCTCGATGCTAGTTATGTGAAAGATATTATGTACTACTTTAATAATCCCGAGGAAACCCCATTCAATTATGTAATGGGAGTAACGTTGGATCAACATGAATACTTTAGGGATTATCGCTTGACACAAAAAGGGAAACTATTATGGGATCAAATTTATATATTGAAGTGGTATGCTAGACAACTATGCTCGGTATATGATTATACTTGTTGCTCTAGGATGAATTCTCCACACCTCCCCTTCTCATGCAAATTTAATGATAATGAAACCTTGGCTTCTTATGCTAGAGGTATATATGATTACTATGATGTGGAACAAATAGAAGAATTTGTTGCTTTTATGGGTGCTTATGAAATTGAATCTATGTTTAAAGAGTTTGATGATATTGATGATGCTTGTTATAGATATGAAAATTTAGCTATCCTCAAATATTGCTGTGAGAATTATGAATACAATTATGAAATTAATGCACTTATTAAGAAAGTCTCCGCTGTCGAAGAAGAGACTAATATTTTGCAGGAATCTATGGAAGAAGAAGTTGATGACACTGTGAGCTCATTGGATGAAAAAGATGAGGAGGAGAGCGAAGAACAAAAGGAGGAAGAGCAGATTAATCACCTGTGCCCACCTTCTAATGAGAGTAAATCTTCAACTCATACATTGTTTAATTCCCCTTCGTGCTTACCGAAGGATGATTGCTATGATGACTGTTATGATCCCTATGATTCTTTTGAAATATCCCTTTTTGATGATGCTTGCTATGCTTATGGCCAAGATGCCAATATGAATTATGCTTATGGATATGAACTTGCTGTAGTTCCTTATGTTAAACATGAAATTGTTGCTATTGCACCCACGCATGATAGTCCTATTATCTTTTTGAATTCTCATGACTACACTATATCGGAGAAGTTTGCACTTATTAAGGATTATATTGATGGGTTTCCTTTTACCGTTGCACATGATGATTTGATGAATATAATATGCATGTGCTTGCTGCTCCTACTTGCAATTATTATGAGAGAGGAACTATATCTCCACCTCTCTATGTTTCCAATATGACAAAATTGCAAGAAACTGTTTATACTATGCATTGGCCTTTACTATGTGTGCATGAATTGTTCTTTTATGACATGCCAATGCATAGGAAGAGAGTTAGAATTCGTCATTACATGATATATTTTACCTTGTGCTCACTACTAAATTACAAATCATTGTTAATTAAAATTGGCTTTGATATACCTTGGGATCCAGGTGGATTCATTACTTAAGCACTATATGCCTAGCTTAATGGCTTTAAAGAAAGCGCTGCCAGGGAGACAACCCAGAAGTTTTAGAGAGTCATTTATTTCTGTTGAGTGCTTTCATATAGTTTTAAAACAACAAAAATAAAGAGGGGAACCCAAAACTTTTCAAAATGGAAAGTGAAAGTGAGAAAGACAAGCACTGTTGAAGTGGGAGAGCTCCTTGAACTTTGTTCATGCTCACGGGAACTTTGTGAATCTTGATTACAGAAACTTTTCAACAAAAATAATTATCCCCTTGTACAATTCCATTGTATTATAAAAATAATGTGACAAGGTTTGCCTTTAGGATGTTTACGATGCTTGTTGGTTTGTGCGGTGCAGGACAGAAACTTTGGCTGTAGTGTATGAATTTTAGTTTTTTCCTGGAACGTCAAATGGTTCTGATTCTTTTTGCACTGTCTTCCTATACAAATTTTTTATTTTTCCTAATTTTGGTAGAAGTTTTCACGTATCATAAGTATGGTGAATGTTCAGATTTTACAGACTGTTCTGTTTTAGACAGATTCTGTTTTTGATGCATAGTTTGCTTGTTTTGATGAAACTATAAATTTATATTAGTGGATTAAGCCATGAAAAAGTTATACTACAGTAGACACAATGCAAAAAAAAATGAATTGGTTTGCAACAGTACTTATAGTGGTGATTTGCTTTATTATACTAACGGATCTTACCGAGTTTTCTATTGAAGTTTTGTGTGGATGAAGTGTTCGATGATCGAGAAGGTCTCGATGTGAGAAGAAGGAAGAGAGGCAAGATCTCAAGCTTGGGGATTCCCGAGGCACCCCAAGTAAATATTCAAGGAGACTCAAGCGTCTAAGCTTGGGGATGCTGGGGAGGCATCCCCTCTTTCTTCAACAAATATCGATATGTTTTTAGATTCGTTTCGTTCATGCGATATGTGCAAATCTTGGAGCGTATTTTGCATTTAGTTTTCATTTTTTCTTTTATGCACCATGCTGGTACGAGATAGTCCTTGGTTGATTTATAGAATGCTCTATGCACTTCACTTATATCTTTTGAGTATGGCTTTATAGAATGCTTCATGTGCTTCGCTTATATCATTTGAAGTTTGGATTGCCTGTTTCTCTTTATATAGGAAACCGCCATTTGTAGAATGCTCTTTTGCTCCACTTATATTTGTTAGAGCACGGGCATATCTTTTGTAGAAAGAATTAAACTCTCTTGCTTCACTTATATCTATTTAGAGAGATGACGGGAATTGGTCATTCACATGGTTAGTCATAAAATCCTACATAAAACTCGTAGATCACTGAATATGATATGTTTGATTCCTTGCAATTGTTTTGCGATATAGAGATGGTAATATTAGAGTCATGCTAGTGGGTAATTGTGGATTGTAGAAATACTTGTGTTGAGGTTTGTGATTCCCGTAGCATGCACGTATGGTGAACCGTTATGTAACGAAGTCGGAGCATGATTTATTTATTGATTGTCTTCCTTATGAGTGGCGGTCGGGGACGAGTGATGGTCTTTTCCTACCAATCTATCCCCCTAGGAGCATTCGCGTAGTACTTTGTTTCGATGACTAATAGATTTTTGCAATAAGTATGTGAGTTCTTTATGACTAATGTTGAGTCCATGGACTATACGCACTCTCACCCTTCCATCATTGCTAGCCTCTCTAGTATCGCGCAACTTTCGCCGGTTCCATAAACCCACCATATACCTTCCTCAAAACAGCCACCATACCTACCTATCATGGCATTTCCATAGCCATTCCGAGATATATTGCCATGCAACTTCCATCATCATCATATACATGACTTGAGCATTTATTGTCATATTGCTTTGCATGATCGTAAGATAGCTACCATGATGTTTTCATGGCTTGTCCGTTTTTTGATGTCATTGCCACGCTAGATCATTGCACATCCCGGTACACCGCCGGAGGCATTCATATAGAGTCATATCTTTGTTCTAGATATCGAGTTGTAATATTGAGTTGTAAGTAAATAAAAGTGTGATAATCATCATTATTAGAGCATTGCCCCAGTGAGGAAAGGATGATGGAGACTATGATTCCCCCATAAGTCGGGATGAGACTCTGGACTTTACAAAAAAATAAAAGAGGCCAAAGAAGCTCAAATAAAAAAAGGCCAAAGAAGCCCACCAAAAAAATAAAAAAAATAAAAAAATGAGAGAAAAAGAGAGAAGGGGCAGTGCTACTATCCTTTTTCCACACTTGTGCTTCAAAGTAGCACCATGTTCTTCATATAGAGAGTCTCTTGAGTTATCACTTTCATATACTAGTGGGAATTTTCATTATAGAACTTGGCTTGTATATTCCGATGATGGGCTTCCTCAAATGCCCGAGGTCTTCATGAGCAAGCAAGTTGGATGCACACCCACTTAGTTTCAGTTAGAGCTTTCATACACTTATAGCTCTAGTGCATCCATTGCATGGCAATCCCTACTCCTCACATTGATATCTATTAATGGGCATCTCCATAGCCCGTTGATACGCCTAGTTGATGTGAGACTTCCTCCTTTTTTGTCTTCTCCACATAACCCCCACCATCATATTCTATTCCACCTAAAGTCCTATGTTCATGGCTCACGCTCATGTATTGCGTGAAAGTTGAAAAGGTTTGAGAACGTCAAAAGTATGAAACAATTGCTTGGCTTGTCATCGGGGTTGTGCATGATGTAAATATTTTGTGTGGTGAAGATGGAGCATAGCCAGACTATATGATTTTGTAGGGATGAGCTTTCTTTGGCTATGTTATTTCAATAAGACATAATTGCTTGGTTGGTATGCTTGAAATATTATTGTCTTTATGTCAAATGATAGATTATTTCTTTGAATCACTCGTGTCTTAATATTCATGCCATGATTAGACATATGATCAAGATTATGCTAGGTAGCATTCCACATCAAAAATTATCCTTTTTATCATTTTCCTACTCGAGGACGAGTAGGAATTAAGCTTGGGGATGCTGATACGTCTCCGTCGTATCTATAATTTTTGATTGTTCCATGCCAATATTAGTCAACTTTCATATACTTTTTGGCAACTTTTTATATTATTTTTGGGACTAACATATTGATCCAGTGCCCAGTGCCAGTTCCTGTCTGTTGCATGTTTTTGGTTTCGCAGAATATCCATATCGGACGGAGCTTATTTTTGGAAAATATGGAAAATTCGGAAGGAAAATCAACGCGAACCAGTGCCTGAGGTGGTCGCGAGGCAGGGGGGCGCCCCCCCTAGGGCGCGCCCCTACCCTCGTGAGCCCACCGTAAGGCAGTTGACGCTATTCTTTTTCCGCAAGAAAGCTAATATTCGGAAAAAAAATCACGGCGAAGGTTTCAGGCCAATCGGAGTTACGGATCTCCATATATATATGAAACGGTGAAACAGAGCCAGGGGAGAACGTAGAACCAGAGAGAAACAGAGAGATAGATCCAATCTCGGAGGGGCTCTCGCGCCTCCCATGCCATGGAGGCCAAGGACCAGGGGGGAAACCCTTCTCCCATCTAGGGAGGAGGTCAAGGAAGAAGAGGAAGAAGGGGGCCCCTCTCCCCCTCTCCTATGGTGGCGCTGGAACGCCGCCGTGGCCATCATCATCATCACCGCGATCTTCACCAACACCTCCGCCATCTTCACCAACATCTCCATCACCTCCCCCCCTCTATCTACAGCGGTCCACTATCCTGCAACCCGCTGTACCCTCTACTTGAACATGGTGCTTTATGCTTCATATTATTATCCAATGATGTATTGCCATCCTATGATGTCTGAGTAGATTTTCGTTGTCCTATCGGTGGTTGATGAATTGCTATGATTGATTTAATTTGCTTGTGGCTATGTTGCTGTCCTTTGGTGCCCATCATATGAGCGCGTGCATGGAACACACCATAGGGTTAGTTGTATGTTGATAGGACTATGTATTGGAGGGCAAGAGTGACAGAAGCTTCAACCTAGCATAGAAATTGATGCATACAGGATTGAAGAGGGACCAATATATCTTAATGCTATTGTTGGGTTTTACCTTAATGAACATTAGTAGTTGTGGATGCTTGCTAATAGTTCCAATCATAAGTGCATAGAATTCCAAGTAAGGGATGACATGCTAGCAGTGGCCTCTCCCACATAATACTTGCTATCAGTCTAGTAAAGTAATCAATTGCTTAAGGGACAATTTCGCAACTCCTACCACCACTTTTCCACACTCGCTATATTTAGTTTAGTTGCTTCTTTACCTTAACAGCCCCTAGTTTTATTTTCGTGCTCTTTACTTTCCCGCAAGCCTCTCCGAAAACACCTACAAAGTACTTCTAGTTTCATACTTGTTCTAGGTAAAGCGAACGTCAAGCGTGCGTAGAGTTGTATCGGTGGTCGATAGAATTTGAGGGAATATTTGTTCTACCTTTAGCTCCTCGTTGGGTTCGACACTCTTACTTATCGAAAACTATTGCGATCCCCTATACTTGTGGGTTATCAGGAACATAGCCAAACAACAGTTTGCTAGGACAAGGTGGGTTAGAGGTTTGACATGGCAATATGGGAGGCATGATATAGCAAGTGCTAGGTATCGCAGCATAGGCATAGCAAAAGAGCGAGCATCTAGCAAGCAAAGATAGAAGTGATTTCGAGGGTATGGTCATCTTGCCTGCAAAGTTCTCCAAGAAGACGAAAACTTGATCCTTGTAAGCGTACTCAACGAGTTCCTCGATCACGTACTCGTCTCCCGACTCTACACAAAGCAAGAACACAAGCAAAGGGAACCACGATCAACCACGGTGCAATGCGCAAGCAACATGATGCAAAACATGGCATGATATGAAACTACTCAAAGCATATAATAAAAGTCCCTTACTGACCATAATCCAAAAGGGATCATAAGATATGATGGCACCCACGTAAACATAGCAAGTTTCGTTAACAGATTCAGACTTTGCAGAAAACTGGACATGGCATAAACAGAATTACGAAGGCATGTTTGCGAGCTCGATGCACTCACCACAAGGCATTGCATGATAAACTAAGCATACACCTAACAAGAAGACATGATGAAGTAGCTAACCATGGAAAGAACAATCTCATAGCATGCATGGATCAACTACAACAACCTCGGCAAAATTGATTAACACGTAAACAATCTGCCATGCACATTTTATAGCAAAAGTAGAGCAAGATTGAGTCATGCTAGCGTACTCCATAATTGCAAACAAAGACATGGATGGATAGAGCATAACAATATCTCCAAATCATCCTTACTGAACATTCTCAAAAGAGGTATGGATCAGTCTATAGCAACAAGAATACATGGCACAAAAATAACATCATGGAAATGACTTAGAAGAATTCTAAGTCCCTGAAATCAGCAACATGACAAGAGCTACTTTGCATGCTTGTGCTAGTCACCACATTGATCATAAAAATACATGGCAAACACCCCTGTAAAGATGGCATGGCATATAACAAAACACAGGTAGAGCTCACGACCATATGCAGCACACATTAATCATGGCAAAAATGACAAATGTCCAAGATATGTTAAGAATTAGCACCTAACATTTTATAGCACTCTTGCAACGGCATTTAGGGCATCAAGATGAACTCAAACAAACATAGTGCAATGGAATGAAATGAAGAGGACATCGAGACGAACAATTTGATATATCATAAGCGCGAAACGGAGCTACGGATGATAAGATATGGCATGTTGAACAGAGCTATAAAATGTCACCGATCTGGGGACTTAGTGGAATTTTACCTCCGTGAAAAGTCAACGCGGGACAGAGAGAAGCGGGACGAAGAGATCCGGGATTGGGGCACCGTGTTTGGTTCAGGGACCGGTGGATCTCGTCCCACCTGGACGGATTCGACCGGATTCGACTCTAGCGAGGGCGGGCGGCTCCAGCGAGGGCGACCAGAGACGACACGGCGGAGGCGGCGGCCCGAGAAGGGCGCGGGGCCGGTGGCGACCCGTGGCGGCGCAGGACGGCAGGAGGAGGTCCCGCAGGGCACTGGCGGAGGTGGTTGGCGGCGATCGGAGTGGCGCGGGCGGGGCGGCGGCCGGCGGCAAACGCAGCGACGAGGCGCGCCGGGTGGCGCAGGGCGGAGGAGCGGGCGCGCCACGGCCAGGCGGCGGCGGGATCTAGGCCCGCGCGGGCCCGCGACGTGCTCCGCGGGCCGCGGCAACTGGACGCCTCCGACGAGACACGTTGCGGCCCTTGAGTGGCCGGACGGTGACGGCGGACATGTCCGGACACGGGGAATTTTGTCCGGCGGCGCGAGGGAAAGAATTTTAGGGTTCATCCGCTAATTTTCGGGGGATATGACATATATATAGGTAGAGGGAGCTAGGAGAGTCCAAAATAGGTGTGGTGTCCGGCCACGCGATCGTGATCGAACGACCGATAGGATGGAGGGGGTTTGGATGGGTTTTGGGCCACTTTGGAGGGGTGTTGGGCTACAACACACACGAGGCCTTTACAGTTCCTCGGTTAACCGTTGGACTATCAAACGAAGTCCAAATGGCACGAAACTTGATAGGCGGTCTGCCGGTAGTATACCAAGGCCGCTTGGCAAATCTCAGTCCAATCCGAGAATGTTTAACACCCACACACGAAAAAGGTAAAACGGGGACACCGAAGGACATAGGAGCACCGGATTGCAAAACGGACAACGGGGAAAATGCTCGGATGCATGAGACGAACATGTATGCAAATGCGATGCACATGATGAAATGATATGAAATGCATGACACACAAACACATGACAAGGCAACAAAAGCGAATAACTGGAAGACACCTGGCGCAACGGTCTCGGGGTGTTACATTGTGCCTTCAAGAAGAAGTCCGCCAACTGTAACTCAAAAGGCACATAATGAAGGGCGAGAGTCTGATCCTGCACAGCAGCACACACAAAGTGGGCATCCACACCGATGTGCTTAGTGTGCTCATGCTTCACCGGGTCACGTGCCATACTGATAGCTTTAGTACTGTCTGACAGTAAGGGAGTCGAGGTAGTAGGAGACATACCAAAATCCTCAAGTAACCACCGTAACCAGATCACCTCAGCCGTCAACATAGCCATTGCTCGCAACTCAGCCTCTGTACTCGAGCGAGAAACTGCGGTATGTTTCTTTGTCTTCCAGGCAATAAGAGAGCCACCAAGAAAGACCCAGTAAGAAGACACCAAGCGTCGATCAGAGGGACCAGTAGCACAGGTAGCATCAGAGTAGGCCTGGAGCTCGGAGAGCTGGAGCGGTGAAAGAAAAGGCGATGAGAGATCATGCCATGAAGATATGGTAGAACACGGAGGAGATGACTATAGTCGATAGAGGTGGGTGCTGAAACAAACTGACTTAGGATGTGGATAGGATAGGAGATGTCGGGACGCGTAATAACATGATAGACAAGGCTGCCAACAAGGTGACGATAGCGAGTGAGTTTAGGAAGAGGGTCACCGTCAGGGGCACGGAGCTAAACGTTGAGCTCCATAGGAGTCACAACACTGCGCTCATCAGTAGGGGTGGCACGAGCAAGAAGATTCTGAATATATTTTTCCTGCGAGATGTAGAAGCCATCAGAGGTCGAGAGGATCTCAATCCCAAGAAAATATCAAAGTGGACCAAGATCATACATGAGGAACTGGTCGTGAAGGTGAGCCTTAACAAAGGCAATGTAGTCAGAGTCGTCACCAGTGATGATCATGTCATCAACGTAGAGAAGGAGAAGAGTCCGACCACGACGAGACGTGTGAACAAACAATGTGGGATCATGAGTACTGGGCAAGAAACCACCAGCAGTCACCACAGAGGTGAAACACTCGAACCAGGCGCGATGGGACTGTTTAAGACCATAGAGGGAGCAGTGAAGTCTACAGTATTGGGGAACGTTGCATGGGAAACAAAAAAAATCCAATGCTCACCTAGATCAATCTAGGAGATGTCCATCTACGAGAGGAGAGATTGCATCTACATACCCTTGTAGATCGCTAAGCGGAAGTGGTAAGAAACACAGTTGATTTAGACGTTCGATCCGTCTCGCGAACTCCTGATCCAAGTGCCGAACGGACGGCACTTCCGCGTTCAACACACGTACGGCTTGATGACGCCTGCACCTCCTCGATCTAGTGAGCGATGGTGAAGTAGTAGCACGAGTCCTCAGGCAGGACGATGGTGTGGTGGTGGTGGTGGCGGAATCTCGGCAGAGCTTCGCTAAGCACTACGGAGAGGAAGAGGGCTACGAGGGAGAGGAAGGGCAGCGCTGTGGCGTGGAGATGTGCTCTAGGGTGCGGCTGCCCTCTCTCTACCTCTCTCTATATAGGGGGAAGGTAGGAGGAGGAGGCGCCCTAGATCCAATCTAGGAGTGGCGGCCAAGTGTCACATCCCTAGTTCTGGTATGACCTAGACTAGCCAGTCATGTGTGCATCATGTTTAAAGTTCATTTAAATTTGAAATGGGGATTTGTGAAAGCCTCAGAAATCATTTCTGGAAATAACCCAGATAAAAATTGCTCCAAAAAGGTCCAAGAAAATGTTCATGTTGCTCTCTGAAAATATTGGTCAGAGGTAAAATTCAAAAAAATATTTTCACAAGCTCATAAATATTTATTTTGGACATTTGGAATTAATCCATTAATTATTTGCTTTGGATATATATTCGTTATATATATAACATATGCCCAAAAATTCTGTTAATTGGTGAGGAGTTTTGGAGCAATCCAACTAGTTCCTACAAAAATTGACAGAAGTAAATAAAATGATTTAGTGTTTAAAACTAAATCAAAACAAATTACAGAAAACAAAAATAGAAAGAAAGGAAGAAAACCCACCTACACTTACCTCCCTGTGCATCCCGTCACTGTGCAGCCTGGCCTGGCCCAGTGGCCCAGCAGGCCGGCCCAGCCAGCTGGCCGCCCGAGTCGTCCCCTTCCTCGTGCCAGGAGGACTGGGGCACACGCCCGGTATGCGCGGCCACACGCCCAGCCACCTCCTGCCTCTCTGCTTCCTCCCGCGTCTCTCTGGAGAAGCCACGCAACCCCCCGGCTCCCCTCGCTCCCAGCCATGCTCATCCCCTCCCCTTTCTCTCTCTCGCGAGAACCACCGAACAAGCCGTCGCCACTGTTCGCCGTTGCCGCGCCCACCACCACGGCCTCGCCCCTCCGTCGTGCCCACGACCTCTGCGCCGTCTTCCTCGTCTTCTCCGTCAAGCCGTGCGTCTCTGGACACCCTGTGGAGCCACCATCGCCGTCGTCTTCACCTTCGGCCACCCGAGATCACCGTCGCTGTTCTGCCCGCGTTGGACCTCCCTCGAGCTCACTGACGCCTCCACCGGATCTGCTGTGAGCCCCGCCGCCGTTTTCCCCTCTCCGTTTTGTCACTCGCGCGCCGTAGCCATGCTAACCACCGGACCCGAGCGGTCGCGCCGCCATGGATCCTCACAATCGTGGCCAGAGCCATCGCAGCTCGCGCCCACACATGCCACCACTCTCAGCAGCCTCCTAGAAGGCTAAGCCGCCACTCCACAGCTCCTGTCGTGCACCGCAGCGCTGCGCGCGCATCCGGCCGAACTCCGGCCGCCGCCTCGAGCTCGTTTCCAGCGAGCTCCGGCACCCCCGCAACCTCCCGGTTGCTCGAAACGACGCGGACGAGCTCTAGCTCCTCGTCCGTGGTCTCCGCCGCCCGAATGGTCGCCAGAGGGTGAATCCTGTGCCCTCCGCCGCATTCGGCCTCACCGGCGGCTAAACGCCGGCGGGTTTTGACTGGTTTGACCTCGCCGGTCTGTCTGGTGGGCCCCGTTGTCAGGTGATTAGCTTAGTGCTAATCACCACCTAACCTAACCCTTGACACTGACCAGTGGGCCCCAGCGCCACTAATCCTGTAATTAGGATAAGTTAAACTCCCCTGTTTAAGCTGAGACACTGATGTGTGGACCCCACACGTCAGGTTTGACCTAGCCAGCCCCGTTTGACTCGCTGACGTCATGCCACTGTCATGCTGACGCAGTTATTCATTTTTTGGTATTAAAATAAATTAGGAAATTCCAGAAAATGATATAAACTTCAAAAATTCATAGAAATTCAACCGTAGCTCAGATTGAAATAATTTGTATATGAAAAATTATCAGAAAAATGCAATCTATCCATCTGTACCATTTTCATGCATGACAAACCAACTTATACCTGCTATATAGGTGAAAACACATGAATGGCATTTATAAGAGCTTATTTTGGAGATGCATTTGAACCTTTGGTTCAAATGGACTTCAACCAAATGAATGCTAGTTGAATTAGCTCAAACAACATCACATCTTCATGTCATGTTCATGCATCATATTGTTGCATATGCCTGTGTATTGATTACCGACACCGTTCCTTCTCGATAGGTCCTGCTCCGGAGACCGATCCAGAGTACCTATCAGAGGAGCAGTGCCCCCTGTTGATCTACCAGGCAAGCAAACCCCCTTGTTCATTCCGATACATTCCTATCCTCTCGCTCCTGCTCTCTTTTATTGCATTAGGAAAACAATGATTCAACTGCTACTTTATGCTGCAGTAGTTGAACCCATTCCTCTGCATGACCTGTCATTGCCACAGTAAATAGTTGAAACCCACTAGCATGTGTAGGAGTTGATTGAGCCATGTTGTGTTCCTACCATGCATTGCATGCTATCGCTTAGAGTATGTCAGGCCCGATTCATTGGGAATGAATTGGAGTGCAGTGCTATGTTCTGATGTTGAGAGTTAAGTGTGTGAACACGATTTGGTAAAGGTAGCGATGAGAGGCCATGTAGGAGTACGTGGTGGGTTTAGGACCGTCCTTAAGAACTGAGTTCTATGTAAGTTGTCCAATGACTAGCTACTACCGCACATTGGGCTCCGGGCGCTCCAAGCTCTCTCGACTTATTAACCGACTTGATCTCTGTCCAGGAGTTGCAATTAGTTTCTGGTATTTGTAGGTAGTGTTAGTAGTCTACCAAGTGGCACCCGACCAGGTGGGCTTGGGACAGACTAGGCACAGTGGCACGGTGTACCAAGTGGCACCTGGATTGTGGGCTTGGGAACCCTGCTCACATCGTTTGGGGCCGTGAGCGACACCCGGCCTGATCTCCTTGTGGATGGAACCCGAATAGGCAATAAACCTGGACTAGAGTCTTGTGTGGTTAGTCAGGTCGTGGCCGACTCCCTCGCCAGGCTTCCACTTGAAGGTTGCCGAGATATACGACATGTACATGGTGGTAAGTGGCGAGAGCATGTGTGAAGGAGTACACCCCTGCATGGTTATCATGATCTATTCGAATAGCCGGGTCTGCGGTTATTGACTTCTTGGATGCTTACGTGGTACATAGACAACTTAAAGTGGATACTCTAAAATGCTCAAGACAAGTGTGAGTGCTATGGATGGCCTTCTCGTAGGGAGACGGGAATGAATCCATAGTAGTGTATTGATGTGGTGATTAGTGGACTCGTGTCCGCTTTCTCACCTCAAAGAACTTACTCGTAGTCGTAGAACAGGATAGCCATTGAGTCAAAGCTGGCTTGCTGCAACTAAACCCCACATTGCCTTCTTGATACCAATGCATGTATGATAGGATCTGATGTAAGTCTTGCTGAGTACCTTTGTACTCACGTTTGCTTAATTTATGTTTTGTAGATGAGACATCTGTCTCACTAGTAGTTCCGCTTGGACTTCGACGACTAGCTTGTTACCTCAGCTACAATCTTGTACCCTTAGGAGGATCTTGTAGATAGTCAGGCTTCTCAGCCTTTTCATTTGTAGTTGTCTATACTCAGACATGTTATGCTTCCGTTGCTTGTATGCTCTGAATGATGGGTCATTTGACCCCTGTTTATAATATAATGCTATGTGGATCTTCTGGTCCTTTATCTATATGAGTTTGAGTTATGTTGTGATGCCAGGTTGTACAACACATACTTTCATGTTATGCTTACGTGTGACGTGTATTGCTATATGTGGGATCCGACAACCTAGTTGTATATCCTTGGTAGCCTCTCTTAGGGGGAAATATGGTCTAGTGCTTCCACTGGGCCATGGTAGTCTGCTACAACCTGATTTACTGGAGTCCTATTAGCCCAGTTGCTACTGCTCCGGAACACTTAGACTGGCCGGCATGTGTCCTTCTTCGATCCTGTGTCTGTCCCTTAGGGGAAATGTCACGCAGTGTCTTTCGGAGTCCTGTTAGCCTGCTACAGCCCGGATTCCCGGAGTCCTACTAGCCCAGTTGCTACAGCCTGAATTCACTCGCTGATGACCGACACATTCGTTGCTGGGTCAGGTATGCCTGTCCCTGTAAGTTAGTGCCACTTTGGGTTCATGACTAGTCATGTCGGCCCGGGTTCTCTGTCATATGTATGCTAGCGACACTATCATATACGTGAGCCAAAAGGCGCAAACGGTCCCGGGCCAGGTAAGGTGGCACCCGTGGGGCCTTGCGTGAGGCCGCAAAGTGATATGATGTGTTACATGCTAGATAAATGTGACTTAGGATCAGGGTCCCGACACCAAGGCAGATGGGATCTCCCCTAGGGTGACTTGCCAACCAAGCTGGGAGGTGGGAAGCCCTAGGGGGCACCCCCAACCATCCTAGTTACGTGAGATAGGGTGAGGGGGAGCTCAGCCCCTTAGTGGGCGAATTTGCCCCCTCCCCTTGGCCCATGGGCCCCCCAACACTTGCCGCTCCCCCGAAACCCCTTTCGGTGACCCTGGTCATCACCCAGTACCCCCGGAACAATTCCGGACTCCAATACCCTTCGTCCAATGATCTTCACCTCCGGACCATTCCGGAGTTCCTCTTCACGTCCGGGATCTCATCCAGGACTCCGAACAACCTTCGGTAACCACCATAATGACTCAACTATACTTATATCGTCCCCAAACGTTAAGTGTGTAGACCCTGCGGGTTTGAGAACTATGCATACATGACCGAGACACCTCTACGGTCACAATAGCGGGACCTAGATGCCCATATTGGTTCCCACATATTCTACGAAGATCTTATTGGTCGAACCTCGATGTCAAGGATTCAGCTAATCCCGTATGTAATTCCCTTTGTCTATCAGTATGTTACTTGCCCGAGATTCGATTGTCGGTAGCTCCATACCTAGTTCAATCTCGTTACCAGCAAGTCCCTTTACTCGTTCCGTAATACAAGATCCTGTGACTAACTCATTGGTCACACTGCTTGCAAGCTCATTGTGATGTTGTATTATCGAGTGGGCCCTGAGATACCTCTCCGTCCTATGGAGTGACAAATCCCAGTCTTGATCCATGCCAACTCAACAGACACCCTCGGAGATACCTTTAGGGCACCTTTATAGTCACCCGGTTACGTTGCGATGTTTGGTACATACAAGGTACTCCTCCGGTGTTAGTGAGTTGCATGATCTCATGGTCATAGGAACATATACTTGACATGCAGAAAACAATAGCAATAAACTTGACACGGTCATATGCTATGTTCATAGTTTGGGTCTTGTCCATCACATCATTCTCCTAATGATGTGATCCCATTACCAAATGACAAGTCATGTCCATGAATAGGAAACCATAGCCATCTTTGGTCAATGAGCTAGTCCGGTAGAGGCTCACTAGGGACACGTTGTTGTCTATGTATCCACACATGTATTTGAGTTTCCGATCAATACAATTCTAGCATGGATAATAAAAGATTACCATGAAAAAGGAAATATGATAATAACCTATTTATTATTGCCTCTAGGGAATATTTCCAACATACAGACAATACCATCAGCAGCATAGTACCCTGATGGTGGCAGCATATAAACCTCCTCACGCAACTCGCCATTGAGAAAGGCGTTCTAGACATCAAGTTGAGAGATAGACCAATGACAAATAGAAGCCACAACAAGGATTGTGCGGACAGTGGTCATGTGGGCCACAGGAGCGAATGCCTCATCATAATCGTGTCCCTGCTCCTGCTGAAAACCACGGGGCATAAGCCGAGCTTTATAGTGCTCAAGAGAATCATTGGAGCGAGTCTTAATCTTGTATGTCAGATTACGGGTTCCTGCAAACCCTTGAGGTTCGAACATAGGGGTGCATGTGAAGAACCCTCTCTCACCCAAGCTCGCTCGCATGACGATCTCAAGGCCTAGCTAGACGAACCCAAAGAACAGGAGACACGAGGGTTTATACTTGTTCGGGCCACCGTTGTGGTGTAATACCCTACTCCATTGTGGTGTGGTGGATTGCCTCGTAGGCTGAGAACGAACAAGTACACGGTATGAATAGCCTCCTGAGGAGAGGTGTTCTTGAGCTTGGTGAGCTGGTGAGATCGCCTTGGAGGAATGGATCCAATCCAAGATGAGATGCCTCCTGTGGTGGTGGCTAGTCCTATTTATAGAGGCCCTGGTCCTCTTCCAGAATATTAGGCGGGAAATGGATCCCACAACAGCCAATTTTGAAGGGAGACAACTAGTACGAGCTATCCTGACAAAAGGTGGTCTTCGCCTGCCAAAGGCTCTGGTGGTGCTGCTGTTGTGGGCTCCACGGTGACCTCCGTCCTACTAGTCTTGGTCTCATTGGACCGACATGGTAACCTTTTCCTAATGCCTCAGGACTCCTCGCCTGCACTTGCCTCTTTAGCACCAAAGAGGAAACTGGTACAATGCGCCCACTGGCGCTCGCCTGGCCGTGGTCGTCATGGCTCACGTCATGTGAACCTCGCGAGGTGCCTCTTGCCTAGATATCTCCGCTCCTCGGCAGCCATCCTAGTGAGGCTGCCCTTGAGGAGGTCTTGGTGTCCTCCGCCTCGCGAGGCTTGGCCTCTCGTGAGGGTCTTGAGTGGTTGCTGCTAAAGATGGCCCATACCAGGCCGTTGGTGGAGCCGCTTCATGGGCCGCAGGCAGGCAGGTCTGGGTAACCCCATTCCCAGGATGCCGACAGTAGCCCCCGGGCCCAAGGCACGCTCGGACTTGGCTTCGAGGCGAAGCCGAAGGGCAAGTGCGGAGTGCCGCGGGCCCCAACCGCCTGCGGCCTTGATTGAGCGTGGCGACTGACAGGACATGGGCGTCTCCGCTTCCCCATGCAGCCTCAGCAATCGTTCGACTTGACGCGACCCTGCTGCATGCAGAATAAAACCATCATTACCTTAGATCGTGGAGGCCGGCGGTTGGCCTCCTTCTGGCTATAAATGAGGAGAGGGGTGGAGCTCCCGTCGCTCATCTCTTTTTCCACTTCGCCTACTTCTTCTTCTTCCTCCTTGCTCCACCGTCTTGCTGTGACACCCATGGCACCGATGAAGAGGTTCTAGTCGCGGAGGAGGAGAAAGCACACAAGGAGGGACCCGGCTCCCCACCGCCCAAGAGGGGGCGTGGCCATCCCTGCAAGCACGCTGCGACCCTTGTCGTGGCCCCCCGGGGGCGAGGGCACACTCCCTCGGGAATCGGTGTCATCCTTGGCGGCCGTGGTGGTGCCTCCTCTCACGGCGGGGCCATTCCATGCGAAGCAACCATTGCGCCGAGGGGAGACGCGCAGTGGTCGCCCAGCCCCCTCGGCCGCACTTCCATTCAGCGGAGGTGCTCCCGAAATTCGTCGTGTGGTCGGATCGGTCGGCCGGCACTTGG
The DNA here is from genome assembly GCF_002162155.2 of Triticum dicoccoides. Lineage (NCBI taxonomy): Eukaryota > Viridiplantae > Streptophyta > Magnoliopsida > Poales > Poaceae > Triticum > Triticum dicoccoides. The sequence continues at coordinate 502,988,416 of NC_041380.1, forward strand.
CTCCAGCTCCCGTGCTCCTTCGCCAGCGAGTTACCAGCCACATGTCTCGATGGCTTCTGGCTGCAAGTTGATGGCTGCTGCAGCAAGGCCTCGTGGGCCGTGGTGGAGGTTTCCTCCACGGGCAACACGGTCCTGGCCCGCGGCTGGCAAACATTTGCCCGCGCGTGTGGCCTGGGCAGGAGGTGCACCCTCCACTTCAAGTACAATGGCATCGCGACCATCTACGTGAGGGTTTTCGGGGAAGATGGCCATCATGCACGGTGCTGCCTCGAGGACAGCGACGGTGACGATGAGCTGGGTCTTGATGATGGCCGCGACGACGCCAAGGGCGGGCTCGCCCCTAGCGGCGGCCGTGGCCTATTCAGTGGCGGCAGCTTCTCCTCCGGCAAAAGCTCTAGCAGCGGTGGCTACGACCAACCGCCACATCGCCGGGCTCGCTACAAGGACGGTGGCGGGTCATCCTACCGCCGCGCCCCGGTGAAGCACGAGGACTCCGGCTGAGTTCGGGGGGAGGCGCTGGGAGCCAGCCCTCGTGAGCTGCTATGGGCGTGGGCGCCGCTTTTGCTTGTCCTTTCCTTTCTTCCCGCATTCCAGAAAAACAAGTATGGGGCCCTGCGAGGGCGTGTAATGAACTGTGATTCTTATGCCGCCTGTGTTATGTTTATCGTTTTTGTGTTGTGTTGTGTTGTGGTATATGTGCTTCACATAGGCGTAGGGGCATAACTTAGCTTGATACATTCGAGGTAGTTTCCACCTCGTGAGGGCGCGCGCCTCCTTGCATCTAGTGAGGCTTCCCTCCTGCTGACTCGGGAGCCGCTGATCTCGGGGGACATCGCAAAGCTGCAAAAATCCATTAGGAAATCCTTATCCCTCCTTGCGCGAGGCCTCCAGCATGGGCTGATCATATCCTAGCGCACCACGTCGTACCCGTGGGGTATGGACTTAGAGGGGTGCACCAATCACGAGCTCAATCAAGGGCACCTCCCGAAGATTAGGGGAGCCGAAGCTCTGGAGCCGACAGGGCTTTGGCGAGGTGTGCCCATGTCCAGGTTAGCCCAGCGCACGCACACACCTGCCCAGCCCCCGCGCGAGGCATGCGAGGGAGAGCGTCGGGCAACTACCGCTCTTCCTGACGCAAAACAAAGAACAGAGCAAAGAAGCAGACAGAAGAAGAGACTCAGCCAAGCGATCGAGAAATGCCAGAACTTCAAATTCCATTAAAAAGGTTGCGAGCCAACTACAGAAAGCAAATGAACAGCCGCGTCCGGCACCTAGTTTAGTCTTCTCACCAGCGCGGAGCTAAGTGCTGCCACTTGGACATGGGAGAGAGCCCCCGAGGCCCGAGGGCGGCTCTTCGGAGACTCCGGGGCGTGTACAGCCCCAGTCATTATTATGTGAGAGTGTCACAAGCGGATACCTTCACAGGCACTGGGCCTTGCTTCATGGGTAGAACTCCCGGAGGTTTTGGATGTTCCAGGCGTTCTGGATGGGGATCCCGTCCTACGTCTCTAAGTGCGTGGCGCCAGGCCTGGAAACGCGGGCAATCCTAAACGAGCCCTCCCACATGGGTGAGAGCTTATGCAGCCCTTCCCTGGAGAGCACCCGCCTCAGGACGAGATCGTTCACCTCGAGCGTCCTGGAGTGAACGCTGCGGCAGTGATACCGTCGCAGCGCCTGCTGGTATGTTGCTGCTCGGAGCGAGGCTTGGCAGCAGCGTTCCTCCCCAGAACAAAGTCCATCCCCCGCATGGCGTCCTGACGTGCCTCATCGAACGCAAGGACCCGCGCAGAGTGATGCCTGACCTCGTGAGGAAGAACTGCTTCTGCTTCGTAGAAGAGGAAGAACAGGGTCTCGCCTGTTTGCTTGGTGGCGGTGGTGCGGATGGACCACAACACAGACTTGAGCTCTTCGTGCCAGCCCCTACCGCAGGCCTCGAGCTTCTTCTTGAAGGTCCTAGTCTTGAGGCCTCTGAAGACCTCCGTGTTGGCGCGCTCGGCTTGGTAATTGCTCCTGAGGTGTGCCACCGAGGCGTAGCAAATCTGCGTTCCAAGGTTAGCACAATATGTCTTGAAGAGATTTCTAGTGAAACGCGAGATATTGTCGGTGATGATGCGGTTAGGGACCCCAAACTGGCTCACGAGGCCCTTGATGAACTTGACTGCAGACCCGGCTGGGATGGTGCGGATGGCTTCCACCTCTGCCCATTTGGTGAACTTGTCAATGGCGATGTAGAGGTAGCAGTAGCCCCTAGGCACTCGAGAGAATGGACCCAGGATATCCAGCCCTCAGACCGTGAATGGCCAGGAGAGTGGGATAGTCTGGAGGCTCAGGGCTGGCTGGTGGATTTCCTTGGCATGGAACTGGCAGGCCTCGTAGGATCTCACTAGCTCGGTTGCGTCGTTGAGTGCCGTGGGCTAGTAGAACCCGCTGCGGAACACCTTGCCCACCAGGGTGCGCGACGACGAGTGATGCCCGCAATCCCCGCCATGTATGTCAGCTAGCAGCTCGCACCCCTGCTTCCTAGAGATGCATCGCAAGGAAACATCATTTGGTCGTTTTCTGTATAGCTCACCATCCTGGATGCAGTATGATGTAGCTTGTCGGGCCACGTGCTCCGCGTCCTCCTCCTTCTCTGGCAGTGTTCCTTGCCCTAGGTATGCCCTGAACTCTTCGGTCCAACACCCCTCCTGAGGCTCGAGCGCGAGGAGTAGGCATGCTCCTAAGGTCGGCCGCAGAAGGGGGCTCCTAAGGCTGGTGGCAGGGGAAGCTCTTCCCGAGGCGGCGTTGGCTCTGCGGCCGGGGGGGGCATGGAAGGCTTGAAGAGCCGCTCTTTGAAGATGCCGGGTTCCTATGGCTGACGCTTGGACACCCTCTTGGCGATATCGTCGGCTTCCTTGTTTGTGCCGCGAGGCACATGCTGCAGTTCCAGGCCTAAAAATTGCTTCTCCATCTTGCGTACCTCCGCGAGGTATGCCTCCATGTGCTCGTCCTTTGGCTCGTACACCTTGTTGGAAAAGTTGACAAGGAGCTGGGAGTCGCCCTTGATGGTGAGGCATTTCACCCCCAAGGCTGCCGCGGCCTTGAGGCCGACGATCATCCCCTCATACTCCACAATGTTGTTGGAGACCTCCTCGCCTTGCTGGAAGCAGAGCTACAAGGCGTAGTAGAGCTTGTATTGGGTGGGCGAGACGAGCACGGCGCCAGCCCCCATGCCCTAGCGTGCGAAGGCGCCATTGAAGTACATGACCCAGCCGTCTGGTGCTTCGCTTCCTGGTGTGAGAGATCGGTCCTCGCCTACTTCGGGCCTTGGGCATCGGTCCATTCCGCCATGAAGTCGACAAGCGCAGCTCACTTGATGACCCTGGTGGTGCTGAACTCCAGCTGGAACGCCTGTAACTCGATGTTCCATTTGGCGACCCTCCCCGCAGCATTGGGGCTCCGGAGTATCCTCTCCCGTGGGTACGCCAAGATGACCTTGATGCGGTGGCCTTGAAAGTAGTGGCACAATTTGCACGAGGCCACGAGGAGCGCGAGCAGGAGCTTTTGCGACATGGGATATCGTGCCCTTGCGTCCCGTAGCACTGTGCTGATGAAGTACACCGGGTGCTCGATGAGGGCGGGGGCTTCGATGGGGTCCGAGACCCCCGGAGCATGGGGCGCCTCTGAAGGCCGGGAGACCTCGGGAGCTTGGCTGCCCATTGAGGCCACCGCTGTCTTGAGGGCACCGTCTTGTGGAGCATGGTCATCTACTAACGTCGTTGTGGCTTCAGGGGCACTGTCATCGTGACGTACCTTCCCAGCTAAAGGTGAGGCACTATGTGGCTGGCTCTTGGCTTGATGTTCCTCGTGGATAGCCACCAGTGCTGCACTGGCGGAATGAGGCGTGGTGGCTCAGTAGAGAACCAGGGGTTCGAGGGGACGAGGCACTACCATCACCGGTGGGCTGGTCAGGTATCTCTTGAGGTCTTGAAATGCCAGGTCAACCTCCGGGGTCCACTTGAACGGGCCTTTCTTCTTCATCAGCTTGCAGGTAAGGCGCGCTCCCCCAGCTTGGAGTTAAAGTGCCCCAGCGAGGTCACAGAACTCGCTAGCTTTTGCATTTATTTGAGGGTCTGAGGTGGGCTCATGTCTTCTATTGCCTTGACCTTCTCCGGATTCGCCTCGATCCCTCTGTGCGATCGAGGAAACCCAGCAGCTTGCCAGATGGGACACCGAACACGCAATTCTCCGGATTGAGCCGCAGATCCACTTGGCGCAGCCTGGCGAATGTCTCCTCCAGGTCCTGGATGAGGGTCTTCACCTCCCAAGACTTCACCACAATGTCGTCGACGTAGGCCTTCGTGTTCCTCCCGAGCTGCTGGCCCAGGGCGATGTGCATCAGTCATTGGAAGGTTGCCCCAGCGTTGCACAGCCCGAACGACATGCAGGTGTAGCAGTACACCCTGCACGGGGTCAAGAAAACCATCTTTCTACGTCTTCTAGTGCCATCTTGATCTGGTGGTAGCCCGAGAAAGTATTCAGGCAACATAATAGGTCACACCCAGTGGTGGAGTCGACGATCCAATCAATGCACAAAAGCGGGAAGGGGTCCTGAGGACATGCCTTGTTGAAGTTGGTGAAGTCGACACTCATGCGCTCCTTCCCGCCCTTCTTGGGTACGACAACTGGGTTTGCCAACCACTCTGGGCACTGGACTTCACGGATGACACCCGCCGCCTGTAGCTTGCGGGTTTCCTGGACGATGAAGGACTGCTTCTCCGTGGATTGCCGCCGTGCCTTCTACTTCACCAGGCGCACATTGGGGCACACCCTCAAGTGGTGCTCTATTACTACCCTCGGGACCCCCACCAGCTGCTTGGGCTCCCAAGCGAATACCTCTTTGTTCGCTCGCAAGAACTTCACCAGCGCCTCTTCTTACACTACAAAAAAGGACACATCCGTGACATTTTGGGCTGCACGAAATTTTTAACTGTCATGCTTATGACACTTCTATGACGATAATTGTGACAAAACGCGGTATCATCATAGATGTGGTGGGCTCCTACTTCTATGAAAAAAATCATGACAAAATGGGCTTTTCGTCCTGGGAGGGCCGGAGACGCAACTGCATGACATTCTTTGGGCCGTCCATGACGGAAAAAAACCGTGGTAGAAGCGACGGCGAGCAAAATATCGGGGGAGTTCCCGATTACGGTGGGTGGTCCGGGGCCGAGCGATGCGCGTTTCTCTCGTACGTACGCGCGTGTGTGTGAGGCGTTGGGCTCTAACTGAACCCGAGCGAGGCATTGGGCTCTAACTGAACCCGAGTGATTGCACTACAGGCTACACGTTACTAAACCCGAGCGATCGATTGATCCCTTGCTGTTAACTGAACTCAAGTGATTCCTTCGCTACCCCTGCTAACTGAAGCCGATCAACCACTGCCGCCTCCTTCCCTTGATGAACAATGAGTGTTGTGGAGGGGGTTTGGATGAATAGTTCCCGGTGGGGGGTTGGATGAACAGGACCTCGTGGTAGTAGAGGCCGTTGCTGCTGGATGAATAGGACGCCGATCGATCGAGCTGGTGGATGAACAGGAACCCGTGGAGGGCTAGATGAACAGGACCCCGTGGAGGACTAGATGAACAGTAGCCGTTGGAGGGCAGGTTGGACAGTAGCCGTTGGAGGGCTAGATGAACAGTAGCTCATGGAGGGGTGGTTGAACATGACCCCGTGGAGAGGGCTGGTTGAACAATAGGCGGTGGAGGAGCGCGCGGTGGAGGATGGATGAACATGAGCCCGTGGATGAATAGTCACAGGTGGAGGCTAGAGGAGGTCGACGGTGGATGAACAGTAGCCTGTGGAGGCTGGAGGAGGTCGACGGTGGAGATGAACAATATCTCGTGGAGTCCCGTTTTGCAGTACGCCACACCCCTCCCGATGAGCATGACCACCGTTTCGACCGTAGCGCTCCAACACAAGTCCGTTTCCTCCGTTTTGCAGTACGCCACACCCCTCCCGATCAATAGGACCCTGTTTCGACCATAGGAGGTCCATTTCCTCCGTTTTGCGATACGCCAGACCCCTCCTAATGAATAGGATCCCGTTTCGACCGTGGTCGGTCGAACACATGGACGTTTCCTCCGTTTTACGGTACGCCAGGCCTCGTTTCCATTGGTTGTTCCATCCAAGCCGGTTGGCTCCTGATGAACACGACGACGCATTCTGTTCTGACCCAGCGGTTTGCCTCCCCGTGATCACGACGATGGTGCAGCTTCTCCGTTCCGACCCAGCCATGTACACGAGCCTTGGCCATACGTATGCGCGAGTAGGCGTTCGAGACCCCACCCGTATGTACGTACGTGGCTGTATTTACTTTCTTGCACCCTGACCGATGTACGTACGTGTACATGCTACGTGTGCGCCTCTCCTACGACACATGCGCGCCTCTCCATTGACAAGTATGTACGTACACGTTCGCGACCAGAATGACAACACTACATACGCTTTGACCAGGTGGGCCCTAACTATCAGGCACTTCCTTGCGTGCGAAGATGTAGCTGGTGGATCCCAACAGTCAGGGGGCGAATCATTTTTCCCCGTAATATGGACGCACTTCCTTGCATGCAAAGATGTAGCTGGTGGGTCCCAGCAGTCAGGGGGAGAAAACATCATTTTTCACGGTAAAAGGATGCAGTTGCATGCATGCGTCCATGGGCGTGGTGCGTCCCCACTGTTAGCCTCTCACGTACAGTCATCTTTCGATGACTCTCGGTTGTTGACCATGTTGACCACACCGTGCCGAGCGCACCAAGGCCGATGGACGACGGCGAGGCCCCAGACTGGAACGACCCGGAGATGGGGACGCGGCAGTGGAGTCACAGATGGAGAGGAGTGGGAAACTTGACTGGTTCGGGTGCGCGGCAGCACTGCCGCCCACGGGAGACAGGAGCAAGAACAGAGATTGAAGAAGGAGCATGGCTATTGGATTAACATCCAACGGTCCAGCTCCTAGAATCACTTGTTGATTAAGTTGACAAAGCCCTGTGTACACGTCTGCTTAGTAGGCCCACAAGTCAGTGACCAAATCTGCCGAGGCCCAGCTGTCATTGGGAGGAATGGTTTTTTCGCATAACAAGGAGGCATTTCCTTCCATGCGAAGATACAGCCGGTGGGTCCCAGCTGTCAGGGGGAGGAACCAGCTAATAAGGAGGAACTTTCCTTGCGTGCGACCATGGACCTCGTGGGTCCTAGCCGTCAGGCTCTCCATGTACAATCCTCTTCCGATGACTGTCGTTTGTTGGCCACACCGCGCCGAGCACAGCGAGGCGGTGGATGACGGCGAGGCCCCAGACTGGAATGACCCGGAGATGGGGAAGACGCGGCAGTGGAGTCGCAGACGAAGAGGAGTGGGAAACTTGACTGGTTCGGGTGTGGGGTGGGCCTACACTCAACAGAGAATAACAGGAGGTGCGGAGTGGAGGGATGTCCTGGCCGTCGACGGGGTAGCGTTTCACTGAGGCGCGCAAAACAACGCCACTGGACGCTGGAGGGTGGAGCAGGCGGTCCCGGCAGCGCTGGGGGAAGAAGATGAGAGATTGAAGAAGATTGTCGGCCATTGGATGTAAATCCAACGCCTTATTAGGCTTCGACCTACTGGCCCACATGTCAGCCAGTCCATTTATTTTTAGTCCATTTGGTGGGCTGGGTGAAACAATGATGTAGCATCTATGCAACCCATTTATATATATGGTAGAATTTAAAGCCCATTTGCATTTTTCTCGAAATCCGCGGACTTGTTGGGCTAGGTGAAATATCATGTTGGGATGGACGGAGAAATGTTATAAAAACATAAACACATGATTGCACGTCTATTACTGCATTGGTCAGTAAAATCTTTGCAAGCTTATATACGCAATTACTAGGAGTTAAGTTGCCAAGTTATATATAAACAATTATAATTATTATTTTGTAAGAACTTTCAACTTACGAAATAAAATATCATTTTAATTTGATGAGTTAATAGGACATGGGGTATTATTATTTTTTAGGCTAGACATGGGACAATTGAGTTGGTTCTAGGAAAAAGTACTGGGAGAAAACTCAGTTTACATCGAAAAAGAATGTGGGTGTCGGAGTAATGGGCCACGGGTAGGCTGACCCGAGGCCCATAACCTTTCAAGACATCGAGGCTGATTGCGCCCCTCAAGACACGGATGGAGAGCTGACTTTAGGAGGGCGGCTGGAGGAACAGCCGGCTGTCCATAAGCGTCCGAGTCCTACGGATGAGATCGAGACCGGCCGACTCCGATTGGCAGCTTCTGAAGTCGCCGACCACGGGAAGTCGGCCCCCGACACCAGCAAAGCCCATGCCCTCATCAAGGGGGATGGGACAGGGAGTGGCGACAGTGAAGGCCACTCCCTCCCCTTTTCTGGGGGATGGCCAGGGCCGAGTGCGCTGTACTAGTGGAGATCTCCGTCTGGCACAACACTGTTGCCATGCCATCCCGGACGCCAGCAACAGTGGGCGGAGTCCTGTACCCACGATGGTCTGACGGTACGATCCATGGAAGACGGGCCCTACCAGTCAGTGAGAGTCCAGAAGACGGCAAGGGCGCCACCAGTCGGACCCATAGGGAGCCGGCCCGTGGAAGTCGGCCTGCCCCTCCCATAGGCCCCACGCACCATTAACCAGACGAGACGGTGAGTGGCTACAGTAATCGTCTGCCAGGCGGCAGGACTGTAGCCACGACCCCATAACCAAGCCTGCATCATTAGAGGCACGGCTACAGTAATCAGCAGCCGGCAGGACCCGCCAGCGGCGGGTGCGGCCTGTCGGCTCCGTACCCGACCAGTCGGCTGGGCCCACCAATCGGCGGGCCCCAGCAGTCGGCAGGAGGGCCCGCAGGCGAAGAGACTGACAGCTGGGCCCTACGTCCCTACAGTTTACCATTGTACCCCTGGGGGTAGGCTTATATAAACCCCCCAGGACACCCATGCAAAGGGTTCCAATTCATTAGAACTAGAGCAGACCTTGGAGAAGGGAGAGAGCTAGCCTTGCCTTCTCCTATCCACAGATACAGCTCGAGGAGCACCTTTGTACTCACTTTGCCTTAGTGATCATGCGGAGACCCCGCAGAGCAGGATTAGGCATGTTATCTCCTAGGAGAGCACCGAACCTGGGTAAAGTACACCGGCGTTCGTGTCTACGCCTCATCCCGTTTCCAGGCACCGACGACGTTCTACTCGCCCCCACCATGATAAGCCATCCATTAGCATATGTCGCACCCAACCCCCGACATTTGGGGCCCACCATGGGGCATGGTGCACCGTTGTCCGGAGACCTGTTCTGGACGGGAACCCTTTTTCTCCCTGGTGAGCGCAGCCAGCCCGGCACGCCAGACGGAGTTTGCGCCGACGCGCTGCATGGCGCTGAAATCGCCGTCGCAGCCAGTTGCCTCGCCGATCTTATTGGCGAAGTCCGCCTCTCCGACGAGCCCGCATCCGATGCGGGCGCGGGCGGCCCTGAGAGGCTCCTTGCGGGCCTCCTCGATCAACTCCATGTTGCTAGCGAGCCAGCTGGGGACTTGGAGTCCATAGGCTGCACCGATTCGATGCTGGTCAACTCCGACACCGCGTCACTTGACACGTTACCCTCCAACGTGGTGGTCTACGACGAAACGCTTCCTCGCGCGGAGAGCGACGGAAGTACCATCATGGAAGTGCTTGTCATTGATCATGACGAGCACTCTGGCCAGGGTGATTACGACCCGCTCAACACGGTGCTACAAGACTTGGCGGCGCCCATTCCCGAAGACGCCGACGCCGAGACGCTAGAGGCAAGCCGCCTTCAGCTAGTCGAAGGCGCCAAAAAGCTGGCCAGCATGAGACGCCTGTCAGAAGCCTACCAGCATGAGATGGACCACGCTGTGGGTGGCACGCCGGCTGCTGCAGGGCCTAGCCGCCTTGGCACAGTCCAGCAGCGTGGCGCGGCTATCACCGATCTGTTCGGGGTGAATTGCCCCGTTTACGCCACGCCTGTGGAGAACATTCGAGCCGCCCAGGTGGAGGCGGACGAGCTGGACAAGTTTGAGGGCGAAGAATGTCGCTTGATGACGGAGCGCATCCAGCGACTACTTGACATGGCTGCTGAGCAGAACGAGGCTGGCTGCCACACTGATGCGCCGCGCCGACGGAATGACAACCTGCTTCCGCGCCGAGACCAAGGCGCGGAGTCTCGGACGCCAACTGGCGGCGTTCGCGGAAGAAAAGACAAGGAGCCGGCTGCTAGCCGCAGTCGGACTTGCATCACCATAGAGCACGACCGAGACGGTCGCCCAAGAACCGTGGAATGACGGGACGACTGTCCGCCTCCTCCCCCTCGGAGGGAAAGGCGAGTCTCCCCACCACCTGTTGATCACCCGACGTTCGGCGACCGCCTTGGCCGCCGAGAGGGAGTCGGAGAGAATGACGCCTGCCACCGGATCAACCATCTCCATCGATCCCTGGCGCTTGAAGAAGAAGATGAGTTGGGTCCATCGTGCTTCGGCCCCCGCATCCGAGACGAGCCCTTCCCTAAAGGGTTCACGCTCCCCAGAGACACACCCAAATACACCGGCTCCGTGAAGCCGGAAGACTGGCTGGTCGACTACTCCACGGCCGTCAGCATAGCAAATGGCAACAAGTGTGTTGCTATGAAGTATGTTCCGCTCATGCTCCATGGCACAGCACGGACTTGGCTGAATAGCTTGAGGCCCCGCAACATCAACAGTTGGGTCGACTTCACTGATTCCTTCGTCCGCAACTTCACCAACACGTACAAGCGGCCTCCCAAGCCTCGCCAGCTCTGGGCCGAGCTTCGCAACTGGGCCGAGCTTCGCAACTCCTGCGAAGGCGTGCACGAGCTGCAGGCCATCGAATACTTCATCACAGATGGCAAAGAGTAAACAATTTTGCCGTCAGCGGCGGACGGCAAAGGCCTGCCGTGTAGTGACGCCTAGCTAACATCATAAGGCGGACGACAAAGGCAGGACAAATCTTGCCGTCAGCGGCGAACAACAAAGGCCTGCCGTTAGCCACCTAACGGACTAACAACGCAATTATTGCCTTCTGCTTTCTTTGGCATCACTGCTGATGGCAAAGGACCCTTTGCCGTCAGCCGCCCAAAGCAGACGGCAAAGTAGCTCTTTGCCGGACCTTACTTTGCCGGAGCCTTTTGCCGTCCGCGGCAGACGGCAAAGACCTTTGCCGTCCGCCGTTCATGCCTTTGCCGTCTGCCGTGGCAGATGGCAAAGTAGCTGATTCCTTTAGTGTGATCCGACATTTGGCGTGCCAGGTAGGGGGTGCACCGGAGTTTTCCTTCCGTCGATCTGCGCTCCGCTGCCACCTCGCTTCGCCCTCATCACTACAAAAAAAGACACATCCGTGACATTTTGGGCTGGACGAATTTTTTTCTGTCATACATATGACACTTCTATGACGATAATTGTGACAAAACCTGATATCATCATAGATGTGGTGGGCTCCTACTTCTATGACAAAAAATCATGACAGAAAATGGGCTTTTCGTCCTGGGCGGGCCGGAGATGCAGCTGCATGACATTCTTTAGGCCGTCCATGATAGAAAAAACTGTGGTAGAAGTGAGGGCGAGGAAAATTTCAGGGAGTTCCCGGTTACGGTGGGAGGTCGGGGGCCGAGCGATGCGCGTTTCTCTCATACACGTATGCGTGTGTGTGCGAGGTGTTGGCTCTAACTGAACCCGAGCGAGGCGTTGGGCTCTAACTAAATTGAGTGATTGCATTGGAGGCTACGTGTTACCGAACCCGAGCGATCGATCGATGGGTGTTAACTGAACCTGATCGAGCGATTCCTTCGCCACTGCTGCTTACTGAAGCCGATTGATGCTGCCTCTAGGATGAACAGTGAGCATTGCGAGGGGGGGTTGGATGAACAGTGAGCGGTGGCATTGCCTCTAGATGAACATGACCCTATGGTGTGGAGGGCTGGATGAACAGTAGACGGTGGAGGGGTGGTTGAACAGGACCCCGTGGTGTGGAGGGCTGGATGAACAGTAGACGGTGGAGGGGTGGTTGAACAGTACCCGGTGGAGTAGCGCGCGGTGGAGGCTGGATGAACAGGTGCTCGTGGAGGCTGGAGGAGGTCGACGGTAGCCCGTGGAGGCTAGAGGAGGTCAACGGTGGAGATGAACAATATCCCGTGGAGTCCCGTTTTGCGGTACGCCACACCCCTCCCGATGAACAGGACCCCTGTTTCGACCGTAGGAGGTCCTTTTCGTCCGTTTTGCGGTACGCCACACCCCTCTCAATTAACAGGACCCCTGTTTCGATCGTAGGGGGTTCGTTTCGTCCATTTTGCGGTATGCCACACCCCTCCCGATGAATAGGATCCAGTTTCGAACGTGGCCGGTCGAACACAAGGCCGTTTCCTCTGTTCTGCGGTATGCCAGGCCTTGTTTCCATCGCTTGTTCCGTCCAAGCCCTCCCGATGAACACGACCACACATTCCGTTCCGACCCAGCCGGTTGGCTACCACGCGTTTCGTTGCCTCCCGATGAACACGATGCATTCCGTTGCCTCCCCATGAACACGACGCATTCCGTTGTCTCCCCATGGACACAACGACGATGCTGTTTCTCCGTTCCGACCTAGCCATGTCAACGAGCCCTCGCCGTACGTATGCGCGAGTAGGCGTTCGAGACCCCGCCCGTATTTTCTTTCTTGCACCCTGGCCGATGTACGTACATGTACATGCTACGTGTGCGCCTCTACTACGACAAGTGCGCGCCTCTACATCCACCAGTATCTATGTACGTACACGTTCGCGACCAGAATGACAACGCTACGTACGCTTCGACAAGGTGGGTCCCGACTGTCAGGCACTTCCTTGCGTGCGAAGATGTAGCTGGTGGGTCCCAGCAGTCAAGGGGGCGAATCGTTTTGTTTTTTTGCCCGGACGCACTTCCTTGGGTGCGAAGGTGTAGCTGGTGGGTCCCAGCAGTCAGGGGGGAAACATTTTTTTCGCGAAATACGGTGGCCTGTCCGGTGGGTTCCCGCTGTCAGGTGGAGGAATAATTATTTTGCGCGTAATAAGGAGGCACTTCCTTGCTGCGACCGTGGACCCAGCTATCAGCGTCTCCACGCATAGTACTCTTCCGATGGAAGTCGGTCGTTGACCACATTGACCACGCCGCGCCGAGAGCACCACGGTGGTGGACGACGGCGATGTCTAGGAAGGGGACGACACGGAGGCAGGGAAGACTCAGCAGTTGTTTACCACGCGGAGGGGAGTACGACTGTACGAGGGTTTACTGCTTTGTCTGCTGTTGCCGGAGAATAACAGCGGGTGTGGGTCAGTAGAGGGATGTCTAGGCCAGTGATGGGAGTACGGTGGGCGGTGAGGCCTGCGTGGCAGCACAGCCGACCGCGGGGAGGAGGGAGCAGGCTGTCCTGCCGGCGCTTGTTTGAGCATCTGGAGCAAGAAGAGCAGAGATTGAAGAAGCACGACGGTCGTTGGATGGACATCCAACAGTCAGTGCTTGTGCATCAACCTTTTTTTTAGGAAAGCCTCAAATTTGCGGAAAACAACATACATCCCATCTGCCATTATTTCTAATAATTTACAGCCCATTTGCTAATTCTTAAGGTTTTTTTGGAGCCCATATTCTTTTTGTTAGAATTATAGCCCATATTGTGGCCACGGTTAAAAAATTATACGAAATTTTGCATATTTTGGTGCGGTCCGAACTGTTTTTAATCCCTAAATTTTGACTCATATTCAAACTGATTTTAAAAGTAAAAGTATATCAATATAAAATCCAACAAATTCTCCACGCATAAAAATTAATGTAATTTAAAATCTTGAAATGAAAAAAAGATATTTGAAACTAATTGCCGGTTTGATGTGTTTTAAAAATGTACATCCCATTTCTCATTACTGATGGGCCATTTTCTCAGCCAGCCGAATGAAAGCTCTCCTTGTCTTGAAAGATTTGCAGCCCAACAGGCCTGACAAAGCGACTTACTTAGAAAATCACAAAAAAACTAGGCTGTGGTCGTGGACCCAGCTGTTAGCCTCTCCACGTACAGTACTCTTCCGATGGAAGTTGTTCCTTGACCACGTTGACCACGCTGCGCGGAGAGCACCATGGCGGTGGACGACGGCGAGGCCTAGGAAGGGGATGACGCGGAGCCGGGGAAGACGCGGCAGTGGAAGCCCGCGCGGAGAGGAGTACGAGGGTTCACTGGTTCGGCTGCGGTGTGAGGCTGCCGTCGCTGCTGGGCCTGGCCATCGATGGGAATAGTAGGGGGCGGTGAGGCCTCTGCGGCAGCACAGCCGGCCACGAGAGGCAGGAGCATGCGGCACGACCGGCGCTGCTTTGGGCAGCTGGAGCAACAAGACCAGAGGTTGAAGAAGCACTACGGCCGTTGGATGGACATCGTACTGTCACTGGAGCTAGAATCGTTCATATTGACTAAGTTGACAAATCCCTTCGTCCCCGTCAACTTAGTAGGCCCACAAGTCAGCCTCCCACCAAGGTGGGTCCCAGCTAGCCGGGGGAGTATTCATTTTTTTGTGCGTAATAAGGAGGCACTTCCGGTGGGTCCGAGCTAACAGCGGGGGAACGTTTTTTTCGTGAAATACGGTGGCCTGTCCGATGGGTCCCAGCAGTCAGGGGGAAACGGTTTTTTTCACAAAATACTGGTGGCCCGTCCGGTGGGTCCCCGCTGTCAGGTGGAGGAATAATTATTTTCCGCGTAATAAGGAGGCACTTCTTTGCGGCTGCCGTGGACCCAGCTGTCAGCCTCTCCACATATAGCACTCTTCCAATGGAAGTCGGTCATTGACCAGATTTACCACCCCGCGCCGAGAGCACCACGGCGGTGGACGACGGCGAGGCCTAGGAAGGGGACGACGCGGAGCCGGGCAAGATGCGGCAGTGGATGCCCACACGGAGAGGAGTACGAGCGTTCACTGGTTCGGCTGCGGTGTGAGGCTGCCGTCGCCGCAGAATAACAGGGGGTGTGGGTGAGTGGAGGGATGGCCTGGCCAGCGGGGGGAGTAGTATGGGGGCGGTAATGCCTCCGCGGCAGCACAGCCGGCCACGGGAGGCAGGAACAGGCGGCACGACCGATGCTGCTTTGGGTGGCTGGACCAAGAAGACCAGAGGTTGAACAAGCACTACGACCGTTGGATGGACATCGTACGGTCACTGAAGCTAGAATCGTTTATATTGACTAAGTTGACAAAGCCCTTAGTACGCTCCAACTTAGTAGGCCCACAGGCCAGCCTCCGAAATGGTGCGCCCCAGATGTCAGGGGGAGGAATCATTTTTTGGGCGGCCGAAGCTAAGAATATCCGAGATTGAAGAAGAAGCACGACATCCGTTGGATAGACATCCAACGGCCACTACTGCTAGAACCGTGTGTTGACTATAATAAGTTGACAAAGCCTTGCATATGCGTCAACTTATTTTTTTAGGGGACGTGTCACTTAGTAGGCCCACAAGTGTGTGGCATAGAACTTATAGCCCATTTGCGTTTTGTAAGAATGTACAACCCATTTTTGAATTCTAATGGAATTTACAACAGCCCATTTACAGTTTGTTAAAAGTACATCCCATTTTCTAGCTAGGACAATGATTAATAATTTCAACCAACCGTTAAAGACAGAATTCAATAAAATTTCTCACATTCTGATGGGATTCGAAATATTTTTATCTCGAAATTTCTAGTCAGATTAAATATAAATTTGTATTAGGCAAAAATCCAACGAAACATTGCGCACGCAACAATGAAAATTTAAGATTTTCAAAATCCATAAATAATATTTTATAAACTAATTTCGTGTTTGGTGCATTTTTTTATAGTTACTGCCCAGTTTTTATAATTACATCCCATTTATTATTTTTTAAAGCCCATTTTCCTGTTAAGCCTAATGCATCCCTCCTAGGAAAGATTTGCAGCCCAGCGGGGCGGAGAATAACAAGTTGACCTTGCCTGGGTATTCCTCAAAAAGACGTATAGCTGGGCTAGCCATTTTCATCTTGAAAAAATTAGTATCTGGCCTGGGCTAGACGGGCCACAGCCCGCCCAGTTAATACCCTGCTCTCCTCTGAACAACAACGAAATCATCGCCAAGAAAAAGTCTGCAGTGCTCACGCCTCAAAAACACAAATACTGCTCGAGCTGCTTGGTCCCAACTGTCGTCCACACCTTGTGCAATTCTCTCGTTTATATTGACTACATAGGTTGACAATGGTGTGGGACCGTGATGTCAGGAAACCAGGAGAAAGCAAAAAAAAATATAGTTGTACATAATAAGGAGGCACTTGCGTACGTACGGCTATGGCCCTAGTGGGTCCCTAGTGTTATCCAGTAAAAATAAAGTCATCTCCTAAATCCTCATGTTCATTGACGATGTTAACAATGCTCGGCGCCACGGCGAGCGCAACAACTCGAAGGACAACGGAGAGGGCCTCACGGGCCCTACGGATGGTCTGATACAGCGCCCGCTGCTCATTCAGGAAGCTAGGATCATCGGACACCTATGAGCACCTTCGAGAAACTGAGACGACATGAAACGGTAAGGCCGCGCTTGGGAGCTCTGGTTTATTTCAAACCTATATTAACATACAAGTGTAATTTACTCGTCATCGGAAACAACGCATAAAATACAGGCGTAATGAAACCGAGGGCCCGAGGTCTGTAAGTAAAACCGGCGGGTTACGCGTGTAATTTGAGAGACCAGTGTATATTTTACGAGCACTGCTATATGGACGACATTACTAGACGATACATGCACGACGTGTGTATCATGCCATCCATGGGCAAGGCCGAAACAACAGCTAACGACTGGATTAGCAATCATCCGAGTGTCATTCAGCGTTTTTATCGTATGTGAAGTACTTCCGATATTTTACTAGTCGAAATCGACCAACCAAGCGCCTTCGCCCGAGACCATTTGCTTTAATTTACAAGTATCAGTTTTACAAGCGGTTTTGGTTGGAAAATGACGATCCAATCACGGCCTAATATCATGAGTTGGTCGGAAGATCATATGGTTTCACGTCTAACCTAACCGACTTGTCGTATATGCTATGAATGAAACATCAGACGATGAACTTCTTAAGCACAGAAACAACAGAAGAGGATGATCTTCTTAACAAGCAAATCACTGGGATTAGATCGACATGCAAAACAATAGAAAGCATTATTCTCAGGAGGCACGGTGAACAGCTCGTGATGCCGCATGCCACAACATTCCAAGCTCAATTTTGCAATCAAACACAAGGCCTGGCATTACATAGACAATATTCAGAACAAACTCTTAACACATGAATATCTCAGTAGAGTAACTATTTACTTCTAAACGGAACACAGGAATAGGAAAAAACAATCGATGCTGCTCACAGCAAGGGCGTCCCACTCAAAAATATCAAATGTATGTCTTCTGGCTAACATCAATGAGCAAATTTTGACAAGGTTTTCCAATTCCAATATATTAAACTAACGCCTTCTTGCTAACATCAATGATTAAACTTTGACAAGCTTTTGCCATTCAAAGTATGTAATGCCTATGATCGTCCTGTCATAGCTTCTTGTACTTGTTTGGGCACTTTTTGCCCAGGGCACTCCACGTGTTGTTAAATTGCCAATGGTCTCTGCAGACTAGTTATGTCACTGGTGTCTAATAATACTCTGTAAAGCTTCTCGGTCATTCCTTCTGTAATGTAGCGCAAACAGTGACTGCTTCTTTCTGCAAAGTGGAACGACCAACTGGACCCAGTAATGCAGCAGTTTGCCTTGGACACATTGGCTCCTTTTGTGCAGTTCAACTAAAATCAAAGTCGGAATAAAACTGAGCTTTAATTTTGATATCCCTGTAAGCAACAATAGGTATAAGGGAAACAATTACTGAGAAATAACGGTTGATGACTTGTACTCCCAGAAGAAAAGCATCTACTGATCTACTTTATCTTAATGGGAAACAAAGCAGGAGAGTAGCAATTCTCCATCAGTGTGATTCATTCATATTGACTAAGACATTATCTTAACAATGCCTTGTTTCAACATGTATAAAGAACGACAAAGCAGAAAAGTACCATTCCTAAAATAATGCAACTGATTCATTTTAACAGAGACATTATCTTAACAATACCTTGGTTAAACATGTATAAAGAACTACAAAGCAGGATAGTACCATTCCTAATAAGTGATGCAGTTTTGAACTAAGATTCAGTAGTTAATTCTGAGAGTGGCATTGCTTAATCTTACCAGCGGCATTAGATTAACGAAAAGCATAAACAGTTCTAGGGGAGAGTGGGCGCAACAACAGTATGTGCTTCCATCTACTTATAAAGGGGGTGATGTAGATGTTGTTGTAACAAAGCAACAAGCATCATGTCTGGGTTGGTCCCATTTTTGTTCACTACTTAATGGGAAAAGATAGCAATACAATAGCTTCAATTCAACATTTATTTTAAAATAGTACCAATACAAGTAGCACAACATCTCAAAGCACACTGCACAATCATGCGGATGAAGGCCTGTACTGACCTTTCATGAGACGGACAAGATAAAATACGAATATGCCAACACGAATAGGAAATCCAATCTCGTTTTGTGCAGTTGCACTGAAATCAAGCAAAGTGTTTCACATAGCGAAGAAGAATGTCGCAATAGCAACAAGTTGAATAGATATCCCTGTTTAAACAGAGGCAAAAAAGGAATCAATTAATGGCTAATAAAGGAGGATGAAACATGCGGCCACAAAAATGGTAATCCCGCCAATTCCTAACAAGTGTTGCAGTTTTGAAATAAGATTCAGTAGTTAATTTTGAGAGTGGCATCAATTACTGGCTTATAAAGGGGGTGATGCTGAATTTGTTGTAACAAAGCAACAAGCATCACGTCTGGGTTGGTCCCATTTTTGTTCACTACTTAATGGGAAAAGACAGCAATACAATAGCTTCAATTCAACATTTATTTAAAACAGTACCAAAACAAGTAGCACAACATCTCAAAGCACACTGCACATCATGTGGTTGAGACCAAGATTTGAAACAACTCACCACGAAGACTGGAAACAAATCTCGATCTCCTTTTGTGCAGTTCCACCAAAATTAAGCAAAGTCACCGGTGTGACATTCAAGTTGAACTGCACAAAACACTCTTAAAACATAAGTGTTTCGAGTAGCGAAGCAAAATGTCGCAATAGCAACAAGTTGAATCGATACCCCTGTTTTAATAGAGCCAAAAAAGGAAACAATTACTTGCCAATAAAGGAGGATGAAACAAACGGTGACAGAAAGAAGCATCTAACTTATCTTGGATGGAAAACAAAGTAGGATAGTAGAATTTCTAAAACGGTTGCATTGATTCATATTAACAGAGACATTTTCTTGAAACAACATTCATTAAAAAATGTGATTTACTTTTAACAGTGGCATTGCCTCAATATTCCGGCCGCATTCTTAATTAGAATAACAATAGCAAAATAGCTGTATGGGACATGCCAGCACCATGTGCGTCCACACGTATAAATGGGTGATGTAGAGTATGTAGCCAAGCAGTATATATGCGTTGGTCCCATATTTGTTCTCTTTGAACCTTCTTCCTATGTGAGGGCAACAAATCTAGTCCTGCACAAACTACCCAACCCCCCAGTTTCTTTCCCTTTTCAACAAAGAGATCAGTTCCTTACAGATGTATGTACTAGGTTACCCCCTTTTTCCCTTTTCAACCTACAAAGCGGCTGGATAGCCACTCTATACTACTTTCCGCCCCTCCTTTCCTCATTGAACCACGTCCTAGATTCTTGCTCCAGCCTACCGCACCATTCTTTCCTCTTTGAACCAAGACCTAGATTCGACTACAGATCGAAAAAGATCCACATGCAGCTAGAGCAACGACGGTTTCAAAGAAACTTATACCTTAGGGTCGGCGGGAGGCCGGATCTGCCCACACTACGTACGACAGCGAGGAAGAAGCGGTCGGTGGCCCTCCCGCACAGGTGCTGGGTGAAAGAGAACAGCGCAGCCGATAGTGGATTGCCTCCCTTGCCGAAGGCGATAGAGTGAACGCTGCACGTCCTCCCCTTCCCGGTGAGACGGGATACGGGCGCCTCCTTCACCAGCTGTGAGGGGGGAGAGAGAGAGACAAGAGGCCAACGCAATCTTGTTTAGATCTGGTGAAGGGAGGGTGAGAGACTGTGAATATAGCAAACCCTAGCAAATGAACGCTGAGCCTCCAGCGTGTAACATATATGTAGTGTGGTGAGCGTGTGGAGAGTGCAAACCCTAAGTTGATGTCCACTCTGTTTGTGGTCTATTTTTTTCCAAGTTTTTTTGTTTCTTGTTGCTACATTATATACTTGTGGGAGCTTAGATGTGATATCCTTAAATAACATCTAGATGTGAATTAGACAAACTGATTTTCTAACGTACCAAGAAATAAAACTCGACCAAAAACACGCCCCCGCTTCCAGGTCACGAGAGTCGTCGCGCACACACACATAGACATAGACATGCATATCTGTGTTTACATAAAATTCCATTTCCATCTCCATCTCCATCTCCAATCATATTTGTCCAACTGGCACATTATTTACGTTGTTAATTATATATGCAGCAATATTAACATACATCATCTCTTGTTTGCGCACGTCCAGACCGCTGCCACGGCCGGTCCTGACCAACCCGAACCCTCTTCATCACCCGCACGTGCTTCCCACCCGAAACAGTCAGTGCCGCATGCATGCCTGGCCAGAGCGAACGCGACCTCTCACTGGCGCCGACATTGAAGCAGCGCGCCGGCCGAGAGAGCGTCGTCCGCGCCGCTTCCGGGTGCAAGCGGCTGCTCCCCGTTCAAAGGCCGCAATAGCCGGCTACCACATGCATGTAAAAAGTTCTTGGGAGTCCGTGCTACAGCTAGCTGTCCTCCCCCAACTCGTCAATCTCTTCCAGTAGTGCTAGTACTCCATGGCGCGATCCATCGACAGGTAGGCGGGAAAGTTATCGTATGCTCGGTTTGCGGTGAGTGGCATGCTGAGCGACCATGTGGGGTCGAGCCGTGGAGGAGGGTGAGACAAGAACACGACAGACGTGATTTAAGTGTTGGTTTTGCTCGATGGCCCGATCCAACAAAACGAAACGTTGGTTTCTCTCCGTTTCCATTTTTTCTCCAGAAAAAACAGAAACTTTCCACTCCATTTTCAATCCTATTCCAAGGTTGCCCCGTTACAACATTCCATCAAATACAAAGGAAAACTAACAAGCATGCTGATGCATCTCAATGATTCACAGATCATAGCCAATATTTACTTCACAACTAAAGAAGAAAGTTGTGAGAGCGTGTACGAAAGAAAAACTACTGATAAGGTCACTACGACTTAAACCCTAAACCCTAGACATGATTTAATTTCTTGGGCAGGTAGTCGAAGGAAAGACGGCTGGCACCCTCGGATCATACGATGCTTTTGTGCAGTTCCACTAAAATCGACTTGAGCTTCCCGGATGGCAAAGATATTGAAGAAGTGTGATTAGAATAATAGTACTGGCACTAGTTCATGCGACATAAACTCATCATAAGTAGAAGCCGGTAGAAGTAGAGAAAGATTGACATGGAGATGGAGCTACCGCAGTGCAGCAAGCCGGCTCCAAAAGGAAGATGGACTACCTGGGACGGCGGGCTATAGCTAGAAGGGCGGTTGGGACGCGGCATCGGCCCATACCGATAAAGCACACGTTTATTCTGGAGAAGGGTGGAAAACGGCAACCCAACATGTAATGAATGATATCGATCAACCAACCATGCCTGAATATATCTTGGCCTCCGTGCGAGCCCGTCTGTGTGTTGTCGCTCCTCATCTCTCTCAAGGAACGGTGGGTTGGCTCTTTGCTGTCAATTGAGATCGGTTTGCTCACACTCCTGTCCCACATGTCAGTGATATGCCAAGAGGACATGCGTTGACCGACTGGCCATACGCGTACTTGGTTTTGCACCTTCATACTACTCCTCCCTCTGTCACAGTTTAGAGGGCGCGCTTCATTATGATGCATTTCTCTCAATGCATTTCCACCACCAGAGAGACTTTAGATGCGTTTGGTTTAATGCTCAATTAATTAGGGCGTGGTAACCGCAATCAAGTCCACAATTTTCTCTCCATGTACTGTACTACTACAGAGTGGAGTAAGTGCATGCATGTGTGTACCCAGGGTGGAAGCACTGCATGCATGTGTGTACGCATTATTCCCTCTAGTAATAGACGCCGTGCTATAACTACCAATGCTATTTTTCAGGCCGATCGCTAGTCGCCTTGGTCCCATAGATTTTTTTCTTTTTTCTGAAGCGCGATGTATAAACAGTGACAGATGGAGTAGTATGAGCGGATTCAAAGAAGATCGTATTGATGGTTGCTTCTTCAGAGCAACTTACAGTGGGAAAGGTGGGGCTTATGATTTGATTGCTCATTACTCACTATTAATGCGGCGCAACGACCGGGCTGAGTCTCCCATGCGGTTGTGCTCTACCCCCTCGGTTCTTAAATATACTCCGGAGTATTTGTCTTTCTAGAGATTTCAACGAGTGACTACTCAGATATTCGTCTTTTTAGAGATTTCAAATGGACTAGCACATACAGATGTATATAGACATATTTTAGAGTGTAGATTCACTCATTTTGCTCCGTATGTAGTCACTTGTTGAAATCTCTAGAAAGATGAATATAATATTTAGGAACGGAGGGAGTACACATACGAAACAAAATGAGTGAATCTACACTCCAAAATATGCCCGTTTGAAATTTTTAAAAAGATAAATATTTAGGAACGAAGGAGTATAATTTTGTGCATGGCACATGGACCCGGATGATGAAGAGGCTTCTGGCAATGCTATGAAGCTTCCATCATTTGTTTACATAATTGACGTACTATACAAATAATTTTCTAGCGACAGGAAATTGTACAATGGTGTGAGCTTTCAGCTTTTGTTTCACGTGTCTTGCCATCGATGCTCTTTCGGAAACAATAAAAAACTAACTTCCTTGCTAATGCATGTCAATTATTAGCATATCAGAGCTAATAATTACATCACAACTGAAGACAGAGTTGTGAGAAGGTGTTAAATTAAAATTGATCCATGCTTTCATTGGCAGCAACGTCCCCCCAGCTCTGTCTAAATCAACAAGGCATGTTGGGAAAAAAAGTAGCTGTCTGGAGCATGCAACATTCCGATAATTTTGTGCAGTTCCACTAAAATAGAGCTGAGCATCCCTGTTCCAAAGATATTAAGTGTGATTACGATAATAGAGGACTGCTGATGAAACAATAAACACACAAATAGAAGCAGGTCACCTTTGCAGTCTCTCTTAAGACTAACTAGTTGGAGAAGATTAGGCTCGGAGTTGGATGAGGAGGATAGAGCAAAACCAATCTCCCTTTGTGCAGTCGCACTGAAATGTAGAGACGTTGCCCGTGTGACATTTTAGTACAACCGCACAAAACACTCTTAAGAAAAAAGTGATTTGTGCAGTTCACCAAAAGGTCGCAATAGCAATGAGGTGAAATGGATAGCCTTGTTTGCAAAAAAGAGGTAGAAAGGAAACAATTACTGGCCAATAACAGTTGATGACACATGCGACGACAAAAAATTATCATATTCCTTGTCATAAGGGAAGATAACAACACTGTTGTGTTTGTTTAAAACACTGTGAGGACGAGAATGCAATATGGAAAGTACGTCGGACGAGCTACATTTTGGGCAAAGAACTATGGAAGATCCACATGCAGCAACGTGGGAAGACGGGCAGTGGAGCAAGGCCGGAGGGGATACCTGGAGGTCATCGGGATGTAACTAGGTGAGCGGCGGCGGGCGGAATCTGCGAGCAGGTGGTGTAGGCCCTGCCGCGCCGGAGCTTGGTCAGAGAGAACGACATGTACCGCAGATCAGGACGTGCTGCCTTGGTGCCGTCGAACAGAGAAATGATGCACTTCCTCCCTTTCCCCCGGTGGATGGGATGCGGCTGGATCAGTGACCAACGGTGTGAGAGCGATAGAGGCCACCGCACTCCCTTTCCCCTGGCGGACGGGATGCGGCCGGATCAGTGACCAACAGTGAGAGAGAGAGAGAGAGAGAGGCCACCGCAGCCTTGTGTGCGATACTCTGAAGGTAGGCAGGCTCCATTGTATATAGTGAGCAGACTACCTTTTTCTCCATAAAAATCATTTTATATTATGTGTACGTGCCATTGAGCGCTATAACTTTATTTAAAAATAACGTGGCAACGCGTCAAGTCGAACTTTGTTTTCGTGCACGCGTGGTACACGACCTCCCTAGGTAAACAACCGCTACAGGTGTTCAAATTAGCATGTGGGCTGCCATTTCATAAAGAAATGAGCTCCACCGTGTACCCGCGCGGGTGTGGCTGGGCACGAAGCGTGAGTATGTGCATGGTGCACCTATTCTCTTCTTGTATACGTACACCACCTACGTGGGGTTGTGTGAGAGAGATACAAACCTAGAGAGATATAGTGTGTGGGTTCTTGAGAGTTTTTTTTGGGAGGGGGGGTCAATCGAAAAATGTAACATATGCAATGTGTGTGAAATAGAGTCTTGGATATAACATATATATAGAGGGGGCAATCCACGAGAAGAGAGTGGAGGTATCATCGACTTGAGGTATCCATAGAATTGAAGAGAGGGATGATGTGTGTGTGTGCGCGCGCGATCGATAAAGAGTGCCATCGAATTTGTGTGTGCCCACGTCAAAGATATAGAGTGGCTGGCCTACTGGAACGTGAGATGGGACATGTGTAGTTTGTCTCTGTGGCATGGATACCTACGTGCAGCGCTCGACTATCGGTGTGTGGTGGGGGAAGAGGGAGGCCCAATTAACTATAGAGGTACAATGGCTGGTATATGTGTGGAGGAGGAGAGAGGCCTACCTCATGTATTAAGGATATCAATATGCCTCATGTATTAAGGGAGATTGATCGGCATCCATGCATATGTGCAGGAGAGGAATAAGGTTGGGAGAGAGACAGAGCTAGAGTGTTGGAGGGGGTGGTGTGGAGTTGCTTCTAACAAATGGTCGGATAGGCTTGCTAGACAAACGGAGTGCACGCCCGCAATATCAATAAGAGAGGAGATGGTTGCTTGTTGTCTGTGCACGTGCGTGTGAGAGACAGGTCAGGAGGCATGCACGAATGATGAGGGGGGACGATGTGGCTGTGGTAAGTAGACGTAACTACATAGGAAGATCAATCGCCCTTTGTTAGAGAAAGGAGAGACATAACTTGTGAGGTACGTCAATCGATGGGGGGGGGGTAGTTAAAGTGATCTAGGTATATGTTGGGAGATTGATCGGTATACATGCATGTGTGTGTTAGAAGCAAATGAGGCACGAGGAGAAGGATAGAGAGAGAGAGAGGGATGCATGTAGGAGGTGGTACGAGAGGCATACTATATCGAGGGGTGATACGTCTCCAACGTAACGACTTTTCCAAACACTTGTGCCCTTGTTTTGGACACTAACTTGCATGATTTGAATGGAACTAACCCGGACTGACGCTGTTTTCAGCAGAATTACCATGGTGTTATTTATGTGCAGGATCAAACGTTCTCGGAATGACCTGAAACTTCACGGAGACACTTTTCAGAAAATAAGAAAAATACCTGCCAAAGATGAAGGCCAGGGGGCCCACCGTCTTGCTACGAGGGTGGGGGGCACGCCTGCCCCCCTAGGGCCCGCCCCCTACCTCGTGGGCCCCCTGTTGTGTCTCCGAATCCAACTCCACCTCCATATATTGAGTTTCGACGAGAAAAAAATCAGAGAGAAGAAATCATCACGTTTTACGATACGGAGCCGCCGCTAAGCCCCAAAACCTCTCAGGAGGGCTGATCTGGAGTCCTTTCGGGGCTCCGGAGAGGGGAATCCGTCGCCATCGTCATCATCAACCATCCTCCATCACCAATTTCATGATGCTCACCGCCGTGCGTGAGTAATTCCATCGTAGGCTCGCTGGATAGTGATGGGTTGGATGGGATCTATCATGTAATCGAGTTAGTTTTGTTAGGGTTTGATCCCGAGTGTCCACTATGTTCTGAGGTTGATGTTGCTATGACTTTGCTATGCTTAATGCTTGTCACTAGGGCCCGAGTGCCATGATTTCAGATCTGAACCTATTATGTTTTCATCAATATATGAGTGTTCTTGATCCTATCTTGCAAGTCTATAGTCACCTATTATGTGTTATGGTCCGTTAACCCCGAAGTGACAATAATCGGGATACTTACCGGTGATGACCGTAGTTTAAGGAGTTCATGTATTCACTATGTGTTAATGCCTTGTTTCGGTTCTCTATTAAAAGGAGGCCTTAATATCCCTTAGTTTCCGTAAGGACCCCGCTGCCACGGGAGGGTAGGACAAAAGATGTCATGCAAGTTCTTTTCCATAAGCACGTATGACTATGTTTGGAATACATGCCTACACTATATCAATGAACTGGAGCTAGTTCTGTGTCACCCTAGGTTATGACTGTTACATGATGAACTGCATCCGGCATAATTCTCCATCACCGATCCATTGCCTACGAGCTTTCCATATATTGTTCTTTGCTTATTTACTTTCCCGTTGCTATTACTATCATCACTACAAAATACCAAAAACATTACTTTTACTACTGTTACCTTTTGCTACCGTTATCACAACTATCATATTACCTTGATAATAAACACTTTGCTGCAGATATTAAGTTTCCAAGTGTGGTTGAATTGACAACTCAGCTGCTAATACTTGAGAATATTCTTTCTCCCCTTATGTCGAATCAACAAATTTGGGTTGAATACTCTACCCTCAAAAACTGTTGCGATCCCCTATACTTGTGGGTTATCAAGACTATTTTATGGCGCCGTTGCCGGGGAGCATAGCTCTATTCTTTGAGTCACTTGGGATACATATCTGCTTATCATTATGAAGAACTTGAGAGATCCAAAACCAAGATCTATCCCTCAACTACGAGGGGAGGTAAGGAACTGCCATCTAGCTCTGCACTTGATTCACCTTCTGTTATGAGTAAGTTTGCGACACCTACACCTGCTTCTGCTATTCGTTCTGATATGTCACATGTAATTGATGATGCCACTTCTGCTATGCATGATACTTATGATGAAACTACCTCTATGCCTGATACTACTATGCCACTTAGTGATTTTCTCGATGAAAAACTTGCTAGGGCTAGAGAAATTGAAAATATTGAATCTGATGGTACTGATGAAAGTGATGATGAAGAACCACTTGCTATTCCTAAGGGTTATGTATTTGATCAAGATGCTTCTTTAGCCATTTTAGCTTGCAGAAATAGAACTGAACTTCATAATTATTAGCTAAATGGAGTAAGCAATCCCTAAATGATAGAATGAAACCTGACCCTGCTTTGTCTACTTCACCTATCTTTGTTACTGATAAGGATTATGAATTCTCTGTTGATCCTGATATAATTACTTTGGTTGAATCTGATCCTTTTCATGGTTATGAATCTAAAACTGTTGTGGCACATCTTACTAAATTGAATGATATAGCTACCCTTTTCACTAAAGATGAGAGAACTTGCTACTTTTATATCCTTAAAATATTTCCGTTCTCATTAAAGGGTGATGCTAAGATATGATTTAATTCTCTTGATCCTGGTTGTGTGCGTAGTCCCCAGGATATGATTTATTACTTCTCTGCTAAATATTTCCCTGCTCGTAAGAAACAAGCTGCCTTAAGGGATATATATAATTTTGTGCAAATTGAAGAAGAGAGTCTCCCACAAGCTTGGGGGAGGCTTCTCCAATTACTTAATGCTTTGCCTGTTCATCCTCTTAAGAAAAATGAAATACTTGATACCTTTTATAATGGACTAACCGATGCCTCCAGAGATTACCTGGATAGTTGTGCTGGTTCTGTTTTCAGGGGAAGAACACCGGATGAAGCTGAAATTCTATTGAATAATATGTTGACGAATGAAAATAATTGGACACCTCCAGAGCCAATTCGTGAGCCTATTCCTAAACCAACTCCGAAGAAGAGGGGTATTCTATTTCTCAGTCCTAAAGATATGCAAGAGGCAAAGAAATCTATGAAAGAAAAGGGTATTAAAGCTGAAGATGTTAAGAATTTACCTCCTATTGAAGAAATACATGGTCTTAATTTATCGCCTGTTGAAGAAACATATAATCTTAATCCTTTACATATTGAAGAAACTCATGGTCTTGATAACCCGACGCAGGTAGTAAAGGTAAATTCTCTCTATAGATATGATAAAGCTGTAATCCCATTTACTAAAATTGCTAGCCCGTGCTTAGATGAGTTTGACAAATTTATGGCTAAGCAAGAAGATTTTAATGCTTATTTTGGTAGACAACTTAAATATAATTCAAATATGCTTGGACACTTGGGTGATTATATGGCTAATGTCAAAAGTGAACTTAAACTTATTAGTAAACATGCTTCTATGGTTACCACTCAAGTAGAACAAGTACTTAAAGCTCAAAATGATTTGCTCAATAAATTGAATAGTAAAGATAATGATTACGCTATCAGAGTGGCTACTAGAACTGGTAGAATGACTCAGGAACCATTGTATCCTGAAGGCCATCCTAAGAGAATTGAGCAAGATTCTCAGAGAAATAATATAGATGCACCTAGTTCTTCTAAAAAGTAGAAAAAGAAAAATGATAGGACTTTGCATGCTTTTAGTGATCCTATTGTTGAAACACCTGAGAATCCAAATGATATTTCTATTTCTGATGCTGAAACTCAACCTGGTAATGAACCTGAAACTAGTGATAATTTTAATAATAATGCTCATGATGATGCTCCACCTAGTAATGATAATGACATAGAAATTGAACCTGCTGTTGATCTTGATAACCCACAATCAAAGAATCAACGTTATGATAAGAAAGACTTTGTTGCTAGGAAACATGGTAAAGAAAGAGAGACTTGGGTTCAGAAACCCATGCCTTTTCCTCCCAAACCATCCAAGAAAAAGGATGATGAGGACTTTGAGCGCTTTGCTGAAATGATTAGACCTATCTTTTTGCGTATGGATTAACTGATATGCTCAAAACCAACCCTTATGCTAAGTATATGAAAGATATTATTACAAATAAGAGAAAGATACCGGAAGCTGAAATTTCCACCATGCTTGCTAATTATACTTTTAAGGGTGGAATACCAAAGAAACTTGGAGATCCAGGAGTACCCACTATACCATGCTCCATTAAAAGAAATTATGTTAAAACTACTTTATGTGATCTTGGAGTCGGTGTTAGTGTTATGCCTCTCTCTTTATATCGTAGACTGGATTTGAATAAGTTGACACCTACTGAAATATCTTTGCAAATGGCTGATAAATCAGCTTCTATACCTGTCGGTATTTGTGAGGATGTGCCTATTGTAGTTGCAAACGTTACTATTTTAACGGACTTTGTTATTCTTGATATTCCCGAGGACGATAGTATGTCTATTATTCTTGGAAGACCCTTTTTTAATACTGCAGGGGCTGTTATTGATTGCACTAAAGGCAATGTCACTTTTCATGTTAATGGTAATGAGCATACGGTACACTTTCCGAGGAAACAACCTCAAGTTCATAGTATCAACTCTATTGGAAAAATTAGATCGATTATACTGGGAGGTTTTGAATTTCCTCTTCCTAATGTCAAGAAGAAATATGATATTCTTATTATTGGGGATGTGCATATCCCCGTTAAGGTAACATAGTGTTATTTGAAATTTCTCCGGTTCCATGTTATTCGGAATGAGTTCGTTAACAGGACTTGATCAACCTTGTTAGTGGATTCCTTTTGATGATCATGAGATGGATGAAACTAGAAGGCACAACCTTCTGTACCCCACTTTTACTTTCTGTTATTTACATTAAATAAAATAAAAATAAATATTTTTCTGTCTGTTATCCAATTATCCGTGCAATATAAAAATACCTCGAAAATAAAAGTTCTCCAAATGCCCTGAAAATTAAATATGATTTTTTCTAGAATATTTGAGGATTTATGGAACAAAGAACACACGAGGGGGCCCAACCACCTTGCCACGAGGGTGGAGGGCGCGCCCCCTGCCTTGTGGGCCCATGGTAGCCCTCCTCCACTTATCCTTTCACCCATACACTTCATCTTCCTCCCCCAAACACGAATAACCAGCTCAAACCCGAGTCCAAGCTCATTTTGCTGCCATTTTCGATCTCCTTGCTCAAAGCACCTCTCACAAAACTGCTTGGGGAGATTGTTCCTTGGTATGTGACTCCTCCATTGGTCCAATTAGTTTTTGTTCTAGTGCTTTATTCATTGCAAATTTTTGCTGCTTAGGTGACCCTGTTCTTGAGCTTGCATGTCAATTTTATATGGTCAAAAGTAGTTTTGATGCATGATATAGGCCCTAGGCACTTGTAGGAGTAGTTGCTATCAATATTATTGAGCTTGGTTTACTTTTATTTTGAAGTTACTAAAAATTTCAGAATTTTTCAGAAAATTATGAGGAGACTTTTGAGGGGCTCATCGAGCCAAAGCTCGAAGGAAAAGGCACCGAAGACTAAGTATAAGCTGCCTTGGACCGCGGAGGTTCGGGCGTGTGAATGGCCTTCCGAGGATTTCTTAAGAGCAGCCGGGATTTATGAAGATTTTCATGAGTTGGCTCAGACTGCAGGCCTTACCGCTTTCCAACACGACCAATGCCATCAGTATCTCTTGCTCACAAATACCTTTGTGCAAAACTTTCATTTTCATTCTAGGAACTCACCACCTACGGTGGAATTTCATTTTATGATGAGCATAAGGAGATGTCACTTTATGATTTTTGTCGAATCTGTTTAGTCCCTTTTGGGGGCAAGACAGAAGAACCACATCGTGATGATGTGGAGGGATTTATTGACACTATCACTATAGGGGAAACAAGGAAGGTTTCCGATGCACGAATCACTAGCATACACTTTCCTGTTTTACGTTATTACGCATTATTTGCTAGTCGTTGCTTAATTGGTCGCGGAAACTGTGGAAACATGAGTATCCTTGATATTATTATTTTGCACCATGGTTTATACGGTGATAACTCTTTTAGTATGGGCAGCATTATTGCAAAACGGTTAAGTATGAACCGTACCAAGGGCCCCATCTTTAGAGGCATCTATGCTACACGCCTAGCTGCACATTTTAACATACCTATTAGGCTTGCTGAGAAGGAAGAAAAAGTGTTGCCCCGTGTTTATCTAGATTATAAAAGTATGGTGGCACATGATTTTATTGTTAAGAATAGGGAAGGAGAGCTTAAATATCAATTGTTCTTTAATAAACATCATCCTGAGACTATTACCTTGCCTGCTCCTTCTTTGTTTGATTTGACTGTAGGCACGTACCTTGTTCCGTTGACGGCTATTCACGCCTACCGGAACCCTGCACCAGCCGAGGAGCCAGAGCAGGAACCACAATTTGATCCTTCACGACAGTCTAACTACCAGTGGGATCCGGAGATGATTGCCAGCCAGTGGCAATCTGAGCTTTCTTCTTCCTCATCACAGTACGACCCCAACTACTATTATGGATATCCGCCAGGCCAGTCGTGGCCATAGACCAACTTAGGCCAAAATCCTAAGCTTGGGGGAGTACGTATTTCTCACCGACATTACATTCATGTTCACACAGTCATTGCTAGATGTCGGTGCTCATACTTCTTCATCTGTATCATCCATGCTAGTTTAATTTCCTTTTTTATGCTTACTTCTTGTGTGTTAATAAAAGTTAAGAAAAACAAAAAAAATTAGTTGTAGCTTTTAATTATTTTACTTTCCATGCTTGTAGTAGTAATTAAAAAGAAAAGCCAAAAAGATTTCCTGTTCTTCTTTTGCTTGTCGGGAGCTTTCCCGTGTAAATTATTGAGGTGGCTCTTATATGCATTATTGTTTATCTGACAAAAGAGACCATATTGCCTTGTCTTCTCCTGTTTATTGAATGCTTGCAGATTCCAACTTAGTCTAATGCACGTGCACTATTTTTATTATTCACATCGTTCGGTCGTGCAAGTGAAAGGCAATTATGATGATATATGATGGACTTGCTGAGATGAGAAAAGCTGGTATGAACTCGACCTCTTTTGTTTTTGTAAATATGATTAGTTCATCGTTCCTGATTCAGCCTATTATGAATAAACATGTTTGCAATGACAACTAGAGATCATAGTTTCTTGTGCCATGCTTGATTAGCTATGAGTTATAATGGTTTACCTTGTGTGCCAACATGCTATTGAGATGGTTATGATGTGGTATGATAGGATGGTATCCTCCTCAGAATGATTTAAGTGACTTGACTTGGCACATGTTCCCGCATGTAGTTGAAACAAAATCAACATAGCCTTCATGATATTTATGTTCATGGTGGATTATATCCTACTCATGCTTGCAATCAGTGTTGATTAATTTAATGCATGTTCATGACTGTTGTCACTCTCTAGCTGGTCGCTTCCCAGTCTTTTGCTAGCCTTCACCTATACTAAGCGGGAATACTGCTTGTGTATCCAAACTCCTTAGACCCCAAAGTTATTCCACATGAGTCCACTATACCTACTGTCGGTGTCAAAACCGGTGGATCTCGGGTAGGGGGTCCCGAACTGTGCGTCTAGGCCGGATGGTAACAGGAGGCAAGGGACACGAAGTTTTACCCAGGTTCGGGCCCTCTTGATGGAGGTAAAACCCTACGTCTTGCTTGATTGATATTGATGATATGGGTGTTACAAGAGTAGATCTACCACGAGATCAGAGAGGCTAAACCCTAGAAGCTAGCCTACGGTATGATTGTATGTTGTGATTGTTGCCCTACGGACTAAAACCCTTCGGTTTATATAGACACCGAAGAGGGTTAGGGTTACACAAGGTCGGTTAAAAAGGAGGAGATATCCATATACGTATTGCCTAGCTTGCCTTCCACGCCAAGTAGAGTCCCATCCGGACACGTGACGAAGTCTTCAATCTTGTATCTTCATAGTCGAACAGTATGGCCAATGGAGATAGTCCGGCTGTCCGGAGACCCCCTAATCCAGGACTTCCTCAGTAGCCCCTGAACCAGGCTTCAATGACGACGAGTCCGGCGCGAAGTTGTCTTCGGCATTGCAAGGCGGGTTCCTTCTCCGAATACGTCACAGAAGAATTTTGAATACAAGGATAGTGTCCGACCCTGGAAAATAAGTTCCACATTCCACCGCAGAGAGAATAACGCTTTCGCAGATCTAATTTGCTGGCTTGTTTTGGCAGCATGACGTTACGTCATGGCCCGGTGATTATTCGAACCATTTCCTTCAACCAGCTCCACACATAATGTGAGGCGGTTTTGTGACACGTCTTGCCGAAGCGGAGATCGTGTTCCCCTAATTACGGGATTCTCATCAATACGGGCATGGGTAACCCAACCGTGTCTAGGACTCCTATATTATAGGCAAGTCCTAAATGGCTACAGAGAGGACACTTGATATTCACCCTCTTTATAAAGGGACAGGGTTTTTGCTTTTTCTCTCTCGTGCTAAATCGATCCCTTCCTCTGCCTCGAGTTCTAAAACCCAAAGCCCAGGTTAGGTGCTCCGGATCTTCAATCATTTCCGGATCCAGCCTTCAAGGCCGATGGATGCCCTCCTCCGTGACGGAAGAGGACATTAAGAAGTTGAGGGAGGCCAGATACCTGACCGCCGAGGTTTCGCATCGGCTGCCTGCTCAAGGGCAGGTCGTCCCTACTCCCGAACCCAACGAGAATGTTGTGTTCGTCTCCCACTTCCTCTGAGGTCTAGGCCTCACTCTAGATCCTTTCGTCAGGGGCTTGATGTTCTATTACAGGCTAGATTTCGACGATCTAGCTCCGGACTCCTTTCTCCACATCACGACATTTATTGTCGTGTGTGAGGCCTTCCTCCGTGTGACCCCTCACTTCGGCCTGTGGCTCAAGACCTCTGAAGTACAACCGAAGATGATCGAGGGCCAACATGTAGTGTGCGGAGGTGCATCAATAGGCAATGTGGCAGGATCTCCATGGCCGAAAGGTTCCTTTCCAGAGGTGTCCGAATTATGCTAACGTGAGTGGTTTTACGTCACGGCTCCCAGAAGTGCCAAGTGGGCGGCGGCCCCCGCTTTCCGCCCGGACCCCCCACTACAATCGATGTCATGGATTAGCAGGGGTCTGAGCTGGGGTCCAGCCAAGGACGTGCCTATACTGCAAAGCCGCATCCGAGATCTCTTCGAGGGAGATTTTAATTTGGTTGCGGTAATACAAGTTATGCTGGTTCGTCAAGTCCAGCCTTGCAAACGCCGGCCCCTGCGCTTGTGGGAGTTCAACCCAGAGGGACCACGTGCCATTCAAAGTTTCCTCGGCCTGACGCACGAGGAGATGTACAAGTCATTCTTTGGACCTCAAGTGGAATGTTCGGATATCACCGAGGACGTGGGCCTGAGCAGTAACCACGCCGCCGAACAAGTAAGAAATCCTCTAGCCGAACACATTGTCTTTTATTTGAAGTTATTTCTAGGAGTTCGCTTTTTGACCAGGACTGGCTAACAAAGGCGAAGATGATTCGGTGTTTGGCCCCCCTCCCTGAGGGTTTGGAAAATCCGGTATTGGAGAAGATGCTCGAGGTCGCACCTTGCCCGGAGCCCTTGAAGGAAGATACCGAGGGAGATAATACGGGCGGACGCGGGCCCCCATCGCTATCTGCTCCAACCGAGGGAACGAGCGTGTCCACGAAGGAGGACGATCGGGGAAGGAAAAGGACTGCTTCCGAGGATCCGGAAGCCGAAGCCTCCAAACGGGAGAAGAGGTCCCCCACTGAGGGTCCTGCCTTGGGGGGTGCTTTTGCCGCACAGAGTCCGCGGGGTGATCAGCCCTCCAACGAGTCGTAAGTGATCCAAAATATTTTAATAGTAAGGGTATGCTATCTTTTTCCTCTGAGAAAATAACCACCACATATATCTTGCAGTTCAGGCCTCAGCCCCTCTCAAATGAGCTCGTCTTCGGGGGATCTTCTTCCAGCAATGATGGAGAGAGAAACGCCTCCCCCGGACTCTTCCGCTCCAGAAGCGGGCGACCCCGAAGTGTCGTCGCGGAGGGCCTCTCCGGATCCGGTGAGGCCAGAAGATAATCCCGTAGACCCCCAAAGTCCCCAGTGTCCGGCTCCGGAAGAGAGCATACGAAAGAGTCCGGCACTGTCTGGTGTGCGGTCCGATGTTCTGAGGGAGTTGGTGGGGCGAGCGGCCATCTCAGAAGAGCATCGTACGCTGATAGGTACGGTGATGGAGAGAATCTCGTCCGCTGAAAGTGGATTACATGAAGCCTTTATGAGTCTATTGACAGGCTTTGAGGTATGTGAGATAATATGTGATAGTACTGCACATGTTATAGTAGCCCCTGAGACTCTGGTTGTCGTCGAGAACGGCAGCGAACAGAGGATCATATTCCCAGGCAATAACCAAACTGCCTTTATGTGCAGGTGGTGGGAGCTCCGGTAGCTAGCCGGACTAGGGAGTTTGCCCAATTAAAATGGCAACTGGATGCGGCAAACGCTGACATCGAGCTTATTAACAAGAGGCTTGACGAGGCACGGGGTAAGTGTTATTATCCGGTGAACGCCACATAGTAAGAGCAGCATAATGCCAATATCTTTAATATGTTGTGACTGCAGATGGAGCTGCCACCGTGGAAGCCTTGCGGGCGGAACTTGCCCGAGCCAAGGAACAAGCGAGGATTAGTAATGCGGCTGCGTTGAAGGCAGCCGAAGAGTTGAAAGCCGAGAAGGCCGCACATTGCGAGAGCCAGGAGAAGATGGCCAAGATGGCCAAAGAATTAAAATACACCGCCGACCGTTGCCGGTTCCTTGAAAAAGAAAACGAGCGAAGGCAATGGACCTTGAGAAGGCCGCGGCGGCGGACAAAGACACCCGTTCTGCTATGAGAGCGAAGGAGTGTCGGGTGGTTGGTGCGACATATGCCAACGGGTGGCTTATCATTGTGGGAGCCAGTAAGACGTCGTCGGTGCCTGGTAACGGGATGAGGCGAAGACATGCACGCTGGCGAATCTTACCCAGCTTCGGGGCTCTCCGTGGAGATAACACCCCTACTGCTGCTCTGCGGGGTCTCCGCACGATCACTAGATGAAATGAGTGGCTACAAGGTGCTCCTTGAGCTGTTTGGTGAGAGGAGGAAGAAGGGCACGGCTCGCTCTCTTCTCCTCCCTATGTGGTGTCTAAAACTAGCATGGATCAACCCTTTGCATGGGTGCCTCGGGGGGTTTATATAGACTCACCCCCCGGGGGTACAATGGTAATCCGGCTGGGCATGGGCCCCAGCCGTCTGTGTCTACGCTCGCCGGCTTCTGCGCCGGCTGCTAGGGCCCGCCGGCTGGTGGGTCCCGCCGGCTGCCGGCTCCTTGGTCGACAGGCAGGCCCCACTGTCCAGGGCCTTGTCGGTGGCTGGTTACTGTTGCCTCGACCTGGTGACGAGGGCTTCGCTGAGGTGAGCGTGGCTACAGCGCCGCCGCTCGGCGGGCGATCGCTGTAGCCTCACCGCGTCTTGTCTCCTTAATGGGGCGTCTCCTACGAGGAAGGGGGCAGGCCTGCTGCGAGGAGCCGGCCCCGTGTCGGGCCGACTGGGGGAGGCCTGGCCGCCTTCGGGCGTCTCTCTGCCTGGAAGGTCCCACTGCCCGTGGGCCTCGCTGGCAGCCCGTTGTGGTTGACATCTGGGTCAACATGGCAACAGTGCCGCGCCAGACGGGTCATGGCCACCCCGTACGGCGCACCATGCCAGGCGTGTTCCGGGATTCGGGGGTGGCAGGCTTCACTGTAGCCACGCCCCGTCACACCGCCGTTATGTGGATGCAGACTTCGAGGGTACGATCTTGACCAATTGGTGGGAGCCAGCCTCTTGGAGTCGGCCTTCTCGTGGCCGGCTTCTCGAAGCCGGCCCTCCCGCGGCTTTCTTCATGAGGGCTAGAGTCGGCCGCCTTCCGATAGTCGGCCTGGGAGATAGCCGGCAAGGGGAAGGCGGCCCCATGTCTTGGATTCTTGAGGGCCGGATCGGCTCGTAATTTTTCAGAAGGGCCAGGGGGAGCCGGCTAGGCTACCCGTGGTCATTTACTCCGACAGTAGTCCCCGAAGCTGATCGAGCTTCGAGGCTGACAAAGGGACGAGAAGCTTGGTCAGCTTCCTATCCTGAGGAGCCGGCTTTGCTTGTGCGCGCCGTCTTCGGAAAGCTCCGTTTCTTGTAGGCGGGAACGTGGGTCGGCCTGTGAGCTGACCGCGCGCCATCCCGCGGGCCACGTGGCATGGAAAACCTGCCAACGCACGCGCGCGATGGGACGCCGCCGCAGGCCCGGGCCCGCCACTCCTAGTCCTCGGCCCGAGCACGGATCTTCTGCAGTCCACACGGACCGCTCGCCTTCCCGCGGCGGTTTTATTATGCCATCAGGGCGCAATAATCGCGGGACGTGGGGGAGCGGGCGCAGTTGATCCCACGTTCCCCCACACCACGCCTCCTCAGCTCCGCCGCGCGGGTCTATAAGTAGGGGGAGGAGGGGGAGCGGCAGAGGCTCGCACGCTCTCCCTCGCTCTGCCCCTTTTCGCCTTCCTTCTTCTTCCCTACGCCGCCGCAGCAACCCATTGCCGCGCCGCTCCGCCGTCGGACCTCTTGGTTCCTTTGATCCCGCCGTAGCGGGGTCGTGCGCGTCTCCGCCGCTGCATCGTCTTGCTCCTCGCCACGTCGCTCCCATGTCATTGTCGAGCTCGTGGGATGGCTCCAATGTCCACGAGGACCACGTCGAGTTCCTCCGCTGGACGCGGCGCCTGCCGGGCACGAACTGCGTGCAGGTTCGTCGTGCACCGGCGAGGGAGATTTCGCCAGCATCGGAGGAGGGCGAGCGGGTGATCTTCCGCTCGCACTGCCTGCGCGGCTTCGGCCTCCCGGCGAGCGGATTCCTTCGCGCCTTTCTTGAGTTTTACCACCTCCAGCCGCATCACCTCACCCCCAAGACGGTAATGCTGCTGTCGGCTTTTGTCACCCTGTGCGAGGGCTTTCTTGGGGTTCTCCCCACTCTCGAGCTTTGGGGAGAATTTTTCCAATGCAAACTCGGCACCGTCGTCGCAGGCGTGCCTGCCCCCTGCGGAGCCTTCATCGCCATGAGGCGGGCGAGCGAGAACAATCCGTTCCCGTCCATCCCACTGATCCATTCGGTGAAGCTCTGGCAGAAGTCTTATTTCTACGTGAAGAACATCGCCCAACAAGGAGACTTCGTCAACCTGCCGGCTTACATAGCCGGCCCATCGGCTGGGAGGCAACCCTCGTGGAGCTACCGGGCCAGGTCATTGTCTTAGGCCGGGAACGCAGCCGTCGCCCGGCTCCGGGTGATGATCCAGTCGGAGGGCCTAACTGGAGCTGACCTGGTGGCCGCCTTCGTGGAGCGCCGAATACTTCTGCTCCAAGGCCGGCCCCACATGATTTGTCAGATGAGCGGTCGCTTCGACTCGTGCCGGCTGAGCACCAGGGAGATGCCTCATGTTGAGGTGTCTTATATGGTGAACTACATCTCCAACTGCAAGCTCGCCGAGGATTGGCGATACGGGAAGGGGCTGTATTCTCGCACCAACCCCCCACCTGTTGTAAGTTTTTTTCTTCCTTTCATCCTTTGGTAGCCGGCCTCATGATGGCTGACTTCTGATTGATTGGTTTGCCCTTGGCCGAACCCTCTTCTTCCGCCGACGGCCGGGGCCGCAGGGGTAGAGCGCCAGCTCCTCCCCGATTGCACGGTGGACGACGTCGATGATCCGGACCTAGCAGCGGCCGCCATGGAAGATGCCATCGTGGGGGAAGGCGACGAGGCAGGAGGCGCGGGGCTCGGGGCCGGCCTAGAGGACTGGGCGGATGACGACGAGGTCGAAGCCGCCCCGCCCCGCCAGCCGGCGCATGATCATCAAGGCACGGGCCCGTCTGCCGCGTCGGCTGCCCGTGGCGGCGCGCAGAAGCACCGGGCCGCGTCGACCTTCTTCGGCAGCCGGCTGAAGAAATCCAAGGCTTCCACGGCAGCGACTAAGCGGGATGAGGCGGCCGCGAAGGCGGCCCGCTTCCGCAAGGCGGTGAAACAGCCGCAGGCGATCTCGGCGTAAGTCGTCGAACGTCTTGTATATTTTTTGTTGTCCTCTTCGATTGAAGCTCTTCTAAACCTTTCTTTGCTCGCCAGGCAGGGCACCGCTTTCCCTTGAGCGAGGTCCTGGCGGCTCCGTAGTCGGGCCGACTGGAGGGTCCTCAGGCTCCCACCGCGTGGATCCCCGCGCTGACCTCAGGGAGGCCACGGAGCGGAACGCACGAGAGGCGCGGGAGGAGCGGGAGGCGGCGGAGCGAAGGACCGCCCAGGCGGCGAAGGAGCAGGCCGATGCGGCAGCCAAGGCCCGGGCAGAGCCGGCAGCCGCGGAGACGGAGGCGGAGGCCTCGCACAACCAGCCTCCGCTGCTCGTCGTTCCCCTACGCGCCATGGCCCCCGACATCCCCATGCCCCCGTCGAAGGAGGTCGACCAAGACCCGCCGGTGATGGAGAGGAGGGAGGACCACGTGGTCTTCATGGAGGGGGCGCCGCAGACGGCGCCGACTGGAGCGGGCCAAAGCGGCCAACCAGCCACGGCGCCAGAGCATCCGGCCGGGGGCCAAAGCGTGCAGGGGGAGGCACCTCCGCGCCGGAGCCTCATCGACCTGCGGGCGCTAGCCAGACGGCGGAGGCCCTGGAGGCAGCCAGCGCCAACACGTCCGAGTGGACTCCCGGCAGGGGGACGGGCGAGCTGAACGCGGCGGCCCAGGAGGTCCGAAACCGGCATCAAGCCCAGGCCGCCTCGCTGCAGCGATACACCCAAGAGTTCCTCGCGACGCGGGCCGTCATCCGGGTGAGTCTTCTGGCCTTGGTTGTTTGGCTTTTTTGATTTCTTCCGTGGGGGCGCGTCAGCGCACCCACTGGGTGTAGTCCCCGAGTTCCGAGTCGGCTGCTGCGCAGGTAGCTTGGAACTTACTAGGTCCTGACAACTATCTTATCCTCGCCTCCAGTGTGATCTTCCAGGAGTATCATAACCTCCGCGCTGCTTCCTTCAACTCCCAGGCTCAGGAGCTGGGCCGGAAAACCGAGGACCTAACCAGCAACCGGAGTGCGTGCTTTGTTTTGTTCATTTCCTGTGGGGGCGCGTCAGCGCACCCACTGGGTGTAGTCCCCGCGATTCAGGCCGACTGCTGAGCAGTCGGGTCGGATCTTCCTTGACGACTTCTTCCTTATTGATTTTTCCTTTGTCTTCATGCTTGCAGGAGCCAATGCCGACTTGAAGGGTCAGCTCAGCGGGGCCCAGGCCGCCATTCGCGCCAAGGAAGCCGAGTACAACGCCTTGGTCCTGGAGCGTGATCGCCTGGCCAAGAAATTGGCCGACCAGGAGGAGAGCCACAAGGAGGCCCTGAAGAAGGCGCAGGATAGCGAGGACGCCCTGAAGGCCGAGTTCGAGATCGAAGCGGCAGGCTAGGCTGAGACAAGACAAGCACTGAGCAAGGGCTTCGGTCGGATTGAGGATCTGATCGATGGTAAGCCGCCTTCCTTACTCCTTGCTTGCCTCTTGCCCCCTGATTTGTGTTCTGACTTGTGCTGCTTTTTGTTCTTTGTGCAGACTACTTTCCTGGCTACTCCGTCTTCCCCACCCAAACCATGCATCGAGGCCCATCGCGAGGCGCGCCGGCAGGCGGGGGCTGAAATTGCGCTGGACGCGAGCCGGATGCTTGAGGAGCAACTCTTGGCGGTCCAAGCCCGGCTACAGCCGGGTCACCGCATGCTCCGCCGCCTCCAGCGCACCGAGGCGCAGGTGTTGGCCGCCCTCTGGCCAGGCGAAACGATTCC
This sequence comes from Triticum dicoccoides, assembly GCF_002162155.2. Classification (NCBI taxonomy): domain Eukaryota; kingdom Viridiplantae; phylum Streptophyta; class Magnoliopsida; order Poales; family Poaceae; genus Triticum; species Triticum dicoccoides. Next base: position 503,029,348 of record NC_041380.1, read on the forward strand.
CCATACCCTGAGTCGTACTACCGACTGGCTAGAGGTTGCGTTTGGCCGCTTCGAGGCCTGGAAGGCATCGGCGGCCCGACTTGGAGCTGGGCGGGCGCTGGAGTTCGTCCGAGCCTGGTATCCCAGGCTGAACCTGGACCAACTGCGCACCTGGCGGCTGGAGGCCAATGAGGAGATGGAGGAGGTGCGGCTGGCTATCGCTCAGCGTGCCTCGACGACCGCCGAGTGCACTGACATCAGCGTCTTCGCTCCTGAAATAAATGACAACGGCGTTGCCCAGCCGGAGGAGTGGTTCGGGCTGGACCCGACAGTAGGTGAGGACTCGGCAGAGGAGATCGCTTCGAGCGATGAAGGTGAAGACGACGAAGGGGAGGAAGGCGAAGACACCGAGCCGGCTAGTGAAGCGGCCAGCCAACCCCAGCCTGACCGTGCCTCCAGCAACGAGGCGCGTGCTAGCGCGCCCTCTGCGGGAGGTGGTGATCATGCCGAGGTTCGCCAGCCGGCCACTCCTCCAGCCGGCGCTGCCGTCTCCACCGACCTGCCCGACTCGCCAGTCGCTCCCTTGGCTTAATTTGCCATCCTTGCTTTTCCTGCTTGTTACTTTTTGAACAATTTTTATTAAACTTGCGCAGTTCCACCCACTGGGGGTGTATTCAAACTATGTTGAATGCTGGCCTTTCGAAGGTCTTTTGTGTAAATATGATCGTGTGTGTGTTTGGCTTCCATTCGCGTATGCTTTTTATCCTTGGGCTGTTTCCTTTGCCGCCTTCCCCTTTTGGGAAGGCAAGTACTCGAGCTTTCTTAGATTGAAGCGAGGTGAATGGAAGCCGGCCGGCCGGCTTCGGTCAGTGGTAGGAGAAAACCCGGCTTTTGTTATATTAGTCCGTTAGTCCCTAGCCGTTTTTCGTGTGGGCGCCCTTTCCTGCCTTTAACTCTTGCCAGCCGGACAGCCGGTTCTTCGAACTGCGACTTTTGGCAAGAGAAGGCTTGGGTGCCGGCACACTACTTGTCTGACCGCGGGTAGGACTTTTAATATAACTCAAGGCGGCCAGTCCCCGGGCCGACTAGTCGAACCCGGCGCCGGGAGAAAAAAGTGAATGTAATGACATGATCATAGGCATGATACTCTTCATTTATAGATAAAAGACGGCAGTCCCCGAGCTCTCCTCGGGGGGCCTATTGTCTCGTACTTAGTACAAAAGTTAGCGTGGTACATACTACATTTCAACTGTAAAATCTTCAGAGGAGGTTGGCGTTCCATGGTCGTTCCGACTCCTTGCCAGAGTCGTCTCTCTTTCGTGCCTTCGGCTTCTGTGCGTCAATCAGGTAGTAGGAGTCGTTGCCTAAAGCTCTGCTGATGATGAAGGGGCCCTCCCAAGGGGCCGAGAGCTTGTGCTGGCCGGCTGTTCGCTGGATCAGCCGGAGCACAAGATCGCCCTCTTGGAAGGATCTTGGCTTGACCTTCCGGCTGTGGTAGCGGCGCAGGCCCTGCTGATAGATGGCGGACCGGCTGAGGGCTAACAGCCGGCCTTCTTCCAGCAGGTCGATGCTGTCTTCTCATGCTTCCTTGGCCTCCGCCTCTGTGTACATGGTTACCCGAGGCGAGTCGAACTCGATGTCAGTTGGGATGACCGCCTCAGCACCATACACGAGGAAGGAAGGAGTGAAGCCGGTTGACTTGTTTGGGGTAGTGCGCAGGCTCCAGAGGACGGCCGGCAGCTCATCGAGCTAACAGCCGGCCGAACATTCCAATGGTACGACCAGTCGGGGCTTGATGCTGGAAAGGATGAGGCCGTTGGCTCGCTCGACTTGGCCATTTGACTGCGGGTGGGCAACGGACGCTAAGTCCAACCGGATGCCCTGCGTCACGCAGAAACGTGCCAATGCTCCCTTGGCGAAATTCGTGCTGTTGTCGGTGATGATGCTGTGTGGCATGCCGTACCGAGTTGTTATATCTGCAATGAATGTCATGGAAGTCGGCCAATTCAGCTTCTTGATTGGCTTTGCCTCAATCCATTTGGTGAATTTGTCCACGGTGACAAGCAGATGTGTCATGCCGCCGCGCGCCATCTTGAATGGGCCCACCATGTCCAGTCCCCAAACGGCGAAGGGCCAAGTGAAGGGAATGGTCTTGAGTGCCGAAGCCGGCATGTGTTGCTTGGAGCTGAAGAGTTGGCACCCTTTGCAATGTTTAACTAACTCCTTGGCGTCATTCAAAGCAGTCGGCCAAAAGAAACCATGGCGGTAAGCTTTGGCGACGAGTGACCTTGAGGCCGCATGGTGGCCGCATTCTCCTTGGTGGATGTCTCCGAGGATTGCAATGCCCTTCTCTTGCTCGACGCGTCGCTGGAGGACTCCAGTGACGCTGCGCTTGACGAGCTCTCTGTTGACGATTGTGTATGCTCCGGCTCGGCTTTGGACTTGTCTTGCCTTTGTTTCGTCAGCCGGTAGACCTTGGTTTATTAGGAAGTTAAGGATACACAGAGCCCATGATGGAGCTGCGACTTCTTCTATTGCTAACACTGCTACAATGACCAGGGCGGGCGAGCTGGGTGGTGAAATGCTGGAGTCGGCTGCCACCTGTTGTGTTGGTGCAGTCTCCGGGCCGACTACCGCAGTCCCCGAGCCGGGTGTGGCAGTCCTCGGGTCGGGCGTAACTACGAAAGTCCCCGAGCCGCCTGTTGATGTCCCCGGGCTGACTATCGAAGTCCCCGGGTCACCTCCTTGGTTCTTCGAGCCGGACCCGGCTGCGTCGGGGTCGGGCGGCACGAAGATGGAATCGGACTCTGGAGACGGCTTGATAGACGGCTTGAGGAGGCGTTGTAGAGAGACACCGGTTGGTATTGCTTTCCGAGTGGAGCCTATTCGAGCCAGGGCATCAGCTGGCTCGTTGTCGGCTCGCGGTACATGGAGGAACTCGCATCCTTCAAAGTACCCACTGATCTGCTGAACGAGGAAGCGGTAGCTTGCCATATTTGCGTCCTTGGCATCCCAGTCGCCGGATGAGTGCTGGACTACCAAGTCCGAGTCCCCATAACATAGGATCCGGCAAATGCCGAGTTCTTTGGCAAGCCGGAGCCCGTGTATGAGCGCCTCGTACTCGGCCACGTTGTTGGAGGTGGCAAAGTGAATTTGCAGCGTGTATCTGAGCTTGTCGCCTTTGGGAGAAGTGAGGATGACGCCGGCTCCCAAGCCGGTGCGCATCTTGGACCCGTCGAAGTGCATGCGCCAATGAGTGGAGTCGGGAGCTGGCGGCAGGTAATGGGTCTCAGCCCAGTAGACGAGGAAGTCGTCCAATGCTTGGGACTTGATGGCGGTGTAAGGCTGGTAGAAGATCGTGTAGGGGGCCAGCTCGATGGCCCATTTCGCCACCCGGCCGGATGCATCCCGGCTGCCTATGATTTCGCCAAGCGGGGCGGTGCATACGACCGTGATGGGATGCTCTTGGAAGTAGGGCTTCAGCTTCTTGGCAGCGAAGTACATGCCATAGCACATCTTTTGGTAGTGCGGGTAGTTCTGCTTCGAGGTAGACATCACCTCACTCGAATAGTACACCGACCTCTGGACCGGCTGGGCTCGGCCCTCTTCTGGGCGTTGGACTACGATGACGGTGCTGACCACCCGGCTGGTTGCAGCAATGTAGAGGAGCATGGGCTCTTTCTCAGTCGGCGCCGCCAGGACAGGCGGCGTGGCTAGCATCTTCTTTAGCTCGTGAAAATCTTGGTCGGCTTGGTCATTCCATTCGAAGTGATTGGTCTACTTCATGAGGCGGTAGAGGGGGAGAGCTTTCTCTCTAAGCCGGCTGATGAAATGGTTCAGGGAGGCCAAGCATCCGGTGAACTTCTGGACGTCTCGAAGTTTGGTGGGAATCGCCATTCTCTCAATGGCCTTGATCTTTATTGGGTTGCATTCGATGCCGCGTTCGGAGACCAGGAAGCCTAGGAGCTGGCCGGCTGGCACTCCAAACACGCATTTCTCGGGGTTGAGCTTGATCTGGAACCAGCGCAGGTTCTCAAATGTTTCCTTGAGATCTTCCAGCAAGGTGCCGCGCTTTTCCGTCTTCACCACAATGTCATCTACATAGACGTGGGCATTTCTGCCGAGCTGCTTGAGGAGGCACTTCTGCATGCAATGCTGAAAAGTGGCACCGGCATTTCTTAAGCTGAATGTCATAGTCAGGTGGCAGAAGGCTTCGAATGGCGTGATGAAGGCGGTCTTCAGGCGGTCTGCCGGATCTAACTTTATCTAGTGGTATACTGAGTAAGCATCCAAGAAACTCAACAGCTCGCATCCGGCCGTGGAGTCTATCACTTGATCAATCCTTGGCAGGGCAAAGGGATCTTTGGGGCGGGCCTTGTTGAGGCTCATGTAGTGTATGCACATGCGCCACTTGTTGTTCTTCTTTAACACGAGGACCGGTTGGCGAGCCATTCTGGAAAGAAAACCTCCATAATGAAGCCGGCTGCCAGAAGCCGGGCTATCTCCTCTCCCACAATCCTTCTTTTCTCCTCCGACAGTCGGCGGAGGGGTTGTTTGACTGGTTTTGCGTCTTCTCGGACGTGTAGCTTGTGCTCGGTGAGTTCCTTCGGAACACCCGGCATGTCCTTGGGGGACCATGCAAAGATGTCCCGATTCTCGCGGAGGAAATCGGCGAGCTCGCCTTCCTATTTGCTGTTTAGGTTTGCCTCGATGACGGCAAATCTCTCTGGGTGCTCGGGGTCAAGAGGTATCTTCTTCGTCTCCTTGGCCGGCTGGAAAGATCCTTGGGCATCATACTCCTTGGGATCGGGGGACAAGGCCGACTGTTTGCCGGCCATGGCCACGACTCGGTTCAACATCTTCTTTTCTTCGGCAATCACAAGGGACTCGGCCAGCCGGCTGCTAGATGCGGCGCACTCGGAAGATTTCTTGTAATCGCCGGCTATGGTGATGATGCCCTTGGTGCTCGGCATCTTCATCTTGAGGTAAGCATAGTGGGGAACAGCCATGAACCTGGCCAAGGCAGGGCGGCCGAGTAATGCATGGTAGGGGCTCTTGAGGTCCACCACTTCAAACCAGATCGCTTCTCGGCGGAAATGATCCTTATCCCCAAAGAGTACATCAATCTTGATCTTGCCAATGGGGGCGCAGGACAGGCCGGGTACAATGCCATGGAACACAGTCCGAGTAGGCATGAGTTGCTTCGTCTTGACGTTCAACTTCTCCAGGGTGTCACGGTACAGGATGTTGATGCTGCTCCCGCCGTCTATCAGCACGCGGGAGAAATGGGCGGCGCGTCTGTCCGTTGCAAGGGTGGCATCCAAAACCAATGCATAAGAGCCGGGAGATGGCATCACCTCTGTGTGGTCGGCCCGGCTCCATCTGATATGCTTTTTTGACCAGTGCATGTGCTCGCGCGGGGTTGGTAGCGACCGCGTTGACTTCCTGGTGCTCTCGGCGTCTGCTGCACCGGTCTTCGGGCTGGCTTGTAAAGACGACATAGGCGGCATGCTCGTCGGGGAACTCATCGTGCACAGCTCCAACTGCTGGCCGAGCGGCCGGCGGCTGCGGGGCCGAAGGCGGTGGACCAGCAGTCGGAGGCGGCGCGAGCCCTTCGCCTTTGGGGATCGGGTGAGCCAATGGCACTTCCGGGTTGTGTGGTTGGACGGCTTCGCGCCGCTGTGGAACTTGCATGGGGCGTCAAGAGTTTGCTCGTAGGAGAAGGCTGGCTGCCAAGCCGGCTTGCCGCCCCTCTGCCTCTTGGGTGCGGGCCGCCCTTCGGGCTGCTCGTCTTCGACTATGGTCACCTGCCGACTGGTGGAGGGCGGCACGGGGCCCTTGCGCTTGTGATTGTTCTGGTGTGGGCGTCGGCCGGAGTCTCCAGCCGGTGTCTTGGGCGCCGGGTTGAGTACCTTCCCGGATGCGTCTACCCGGAGTTCAGTCTTCATTGAGGAGTTGGCGGTGGCGTACTTGTCCGCTATGACCAGAAGCTCGTCGAGGGTAGTCGGCTTGTCGCAGAGGAGCTTGTGCTTGAGGAGGCTGCCTTCTCGGCACCCGGCAGTGAAGTATTCTATGGCTTGCACCTTGTGCACCACTTCGCAAGAGTTGCGGAGCTCAGCCCAACGCGTGAGGTAGTCGCGAGTGGACTCGGTGGGGCCTTGTACACACAAGGAGAGCTGTCTGGGCTTGGGAGCCCACTTGTAGGTGCTGGTGAAGTTGCGGACGAAGGCTTCTGTGAAGTCTATCCAGCTGTTGATGCTGTACGGCTTGAGGCTGTTGAGCCAGGTCCGCGCCGTGCCTTGTAGCATGAGGGGCACGTACTTCACGGCAACGCGCCTGTCGCCGTTTGCTATGCTAACCGCTGTGGAGTAGTCGATCAACCAATCTTCCGGCTTCACGGAGCTGTTGTACTTGGGCGTGTCTCTTGGGAGCGAGAACCCTTTGGGGAAAGGCTCGTCGCGGATGCGGGGGCCGAAGCAAGGCGGGCCGACATCATCTTCTTCTTCTAGTGCCAGGGATCGCACTAGGCGGTCGATCCGATGGCGGGCATCATTCTCGCCGACTCCTTCGCGGCGACCTAGTCGGCCGCTGAGAGTCGGATGCGCAACAGGCGGTGGGGTGGGATATCTTTCCCCACGGGGCCGAGGCGGAGGCGGGTTGCCCCGCCACTCCACGGCTCGGGGACGGCCTTCTGCGTCTCGCTCGATGGAGATCCGGGTTCCGCTTCGGCTGGCAGCCGGCTCTTTCTCGTGCCGTGCGCGGGTTTTACCCGTAGTCGGCGTCCGAGATGTCACACCGTGATCTCGGCGCGGGGGAGGGCTTTCCGCGCGAGCGTCGGCTTCGTGCCGCTGCGCGGCTGCATCGATTAGCTGCTGGATGTGTCTGGTCATGTGGGGGAGTTCTTCGGCCCCCAGTCCATCTAACTCGTCTACGGCCGCCTGGGCGGCGCGCAGATTCTCGAGTGGAGTGGCGTAGACTGGGCGGTCGACTCCTAGCGTGTCGGTGAGGGCAGCGCCGCGCTGTCTGACAATGCCGGCTCGACTTGGCCCGCCTGGGGGCGGCGTGCCAAAGGCGGCGTGGTGGGCCTCGCGCCGGTGGGCCTCGGTGAGGCGTCTCATGGAAGCCAACTTCCGGCCCTCCGCGAGGAGGGCGAGGCGGCGAGCCTCCAGTGCTTCGGCGTCGGCGTCGGCCGGGAGGGGGATGGACAAGTCGTGGACCGCCGCATGCGGGGCATCGTGGGCGCTCTCGCCAGAAGCGCCGCCGTGGCCAATGACCATCACCTCGGTGGTGACAGCATCGCAGCCATCGGCCCGGGGAAGTGGGTCGTTGTAGATCGTGATGTCGGTGGGGAAAGTGTCGAGCGAGGCCGTGTCGAAGTCGACAGGCATCGGATCGGTGGAGCCAACAGACTCCAAGTCCACAGCAGGCTCGCCGGAGACGTGGAGCTGGCCGAGGAGGTTGACGAGGTGGTCCGTGCCCGCGTTAGAGGCGAGCTCGTCAGAGATGAAGGTCTTGTCAAGGAGATCGGCGAGGCCGCTCGCTGCGCAGACGTTGGTGACGCCTTGCAGCGCGTCACGGCAAGCGCCATCGGGTGTGCCGGGCTGGCTACGCTCGCTAGGGAGGAAGAGGGTTCCCGTCCAGAACAGGTCTCCGGACGACGGTGCACCTGGCCCCACGGTGGGCGCCAAATGTCGGGTGGTTGGTGCGACATATGCCAACGGGTGGCTTATCATTGTGGGAGCCAGTAAGACGTCGCCGGTGCCTGGAAACAGGATGAGGCGAAGACATGCACGCCGGCGAATCTTACCCAGCTTTGGGGCTCTCCGTGGAGATAACACCCCTACTGCTGCTCTGTGGGGTCTCCGCATGATCAGTAGATGAAATGAGTGGCTACAAGGTGCTCCTTGAGCTGTTTGGCGAGAGGAGGAAGAAGGGCACGGCTCACTCTCTTCTCCTCCCTATGTGGTGTCTAAAACTAGCATGGATCAACCCTTTGCATGGGTGCCCCGGGGGGTTTATATAGACTCACCCCCCGGGGGTACAATGGTAATCCGGCTGGGCATGGGCCCCAGCCGTCTGTGTCTACGCTCGCCGGCTTCTGCGCCGGCTGGTGGGTCCCGCCGGCTACTGGCTCCTTGGTCGACAGGCAGGCCCCACTGTCCAGGGCCTTGTCGGTGGCTGGTTATTGTTGCCTCGACCTGGTGACGAGGGCTTCATTGAGGGGTGCTGGCTACAGCGCCGCCGCCCGGCGGGCGATCGCTGTAGCCTCACCGCGTCTTGTCTCCTTAATGGGGCGTCTCCTTCGAGGGAGGGGGCAGGCCGGCTGCGGGGAGCCGGCCCCGTCTCAGGCCGACTAGGGAAGGCCTGGCCGCCTTCGGGCGTCTCTCTGCCTGAAAGGGACCACCGCCCGTGGGCCTCACTGGCAGCCCGTCGTGGTTGACATCAGGGTCAACATGGCAACAGTGCCGCGCCGGACGGGTCATGGCCACTCCGTACGGCGCACTGTGCCAGGCGTGCTCCGGGATTAGGGGGTGGCAGGCTTCACTATAGCCACGCCCCGTCACACCACCGTTATGTGGATGCAGACTTCGAGGGTACGATCTTGACCGCTTGGCGAGAGCCGGCCTCTTGGAGTCGGCCTTCTCGTGGCCGGCTTCTCGGAGCCGGCCCTCCCACGGCTTTCTTCATGAGGGCTAGAGTCGGGCCGCCTTCCGATAGTCGGCTTGGAGGACAGCCGGCAAGGGGAAGGCGGCCCCATGTCTTGGATTCTTGAGGGCCGAATCGGCTTGTAATTTTTTCAGAAGGGCCAGGGGGAGCCGGCTAGGCTACCCGTGGTCATTTACTACGACAAGGAGGAGCTGCGGGAAGCCGGGGATATTGCGGCTGGGAAACCCTTCATGTTACGGAGGAAGTTCGGAGATCCTCGGTATGCCCCTCTGGATCGGCTGTTGAGTTCAGTAGATGCGTACTCCCTCCGTCCGCCAAAGAGTGGACGTCTGGGTTTTCTAAGACAAAATAAGGATTTTGTAAAAAAGCCCTCCCACCACTCAATTAAGGCGCCACACCTCTGCTACTGCTTCGATTCCTGCAGCAGTAAATGAGAAGGGAGAAGTAAAACAGAACTTTACCAATAGAATTTTGCTCCCGCCACAGTACTTCCCGCCAGCAACAACTAGTACTAAAAATTAGAGGCGCCAGATTACAGAAATTAGAGGCGCCAAGTTTACAATTTCAGTAGATGAAGCGTCTGTTCCCAGCTATAAAGCCAGCACAGTTGCACCAAGTAAAACAACACACACACAGACCATGGCCATTGACTTGAATATAGCACCAGGAGAGGGAGAAGATGAACATGAGCCTCCCTTGCATGAGGAAGTGCTCCAGTTTGGTCATCACTTCGATCTGAACATGAACCCAGGTACATCTTGATCATCTTTTCATTTGTTCCTCTTGAACATGTGCACATGCTGATGTTTCTTCTTCACCGTAGAGGACGAACATGAGGCTGCCTTGCTTGAAGAACCCCAGGTTGGTTTTGAGCCTCACTTGCATGAAGAAGTACTCCAGGCCGGCCATCAATTCGCTGGAGAAGATGAACATGAGCCTCCCTTGCATGAAGAAGTACCACTGGCTGGACATCACTTCGATCTGAACATGAACCATGGTACATCTTGACCATATGCACATGTTCAATTCTTCTGCATACTGTAGCTAATCCTGATGGTGTCTTCATGTAGAACATGAGGCCGACATTGCCCATGAAGAAGAGGAACATGAGGCCGATGTTGCCCATGGAGAAGAGGACCTGCATGAATCAGATGAATCAGGTTAGTAAAACAATTTAGTTAGCACATTTGAATGTTTAATTATGATCTTATTCAACTACTCACATAACCTCACCTTGTAGACGATGAACTTGAAGACCATGGTGGTTTTTTCCAGAGCATGGAAGAGGAAGTGCAAGCAATGGATGAAGCTCTAGATAACCTTCATGTTGACCCGGAGGACTATGGTGTGTATGCCGGAGATATAGAGATTCAGTTTGACGAAGAAGAGCTTGATGATTCAGAACCGCATGAAGCCATGTACGATTCAGCACCAGATGAAGACATGGATGTGGAGCAAGAAGATAATGAACAAGTTCATAATGAAGACAAATACAAGAATTTAACAAATTTGCAAAGGACTGGTATTTATGAAGAATTGTTAGCAAGAAGTGTCGACCGGAGATTAAAGAAGACCACAACCAGAGAAGTTGCAAACATGTTCCAAGTTTCAGTGTACAAGGTCAGACGCGTTTGGAGGAGGGTGAAGGAGTGTCTTCGACAAGGCATACCCGTTGATGTACGATCAAGGAAGCCCAAAAATTGTGGTCGCAAAAGGATTGTAGTTGACCTTGGTAGGGTTCCAGAGATTCCTCGGAGTCAAAGGAGAACTATACGTAGTCTTGCAAGAGCTTTGGGTGTGAAGAAAAGCACATTACATAGGATGTTTACGGAAGGCTTGCTAGATAGGCATTCCAGCTCACTCAAGCCATATTTGAAGGAAGCAAACATGAAGGCTAGGCTACGGCATTGTCTCTCTATGTTTGACACGCAAAGTTTGCCAAATAAGCCCACATTCAAGGACATGCGTAACATATTACATTTAGATGAAAAGTGGTTTAACACCACCCAAAAGACCATGAAATTCTACAAGCTGCCATCAGAAGAAAACCCACATAGGACTGTGCAAAATAAAAACTCCATTGGAAAAATAATGTTTTTGGTTGTAATTGGCAAGCCTAGATATAATGCAGAAGGTATTTGCATTTTTGATGGAAAGATAGGCATTTGGCCGTTTATCAAAAAGGTGAATTTCAACCTTTACTCTTTTATTTATTAGACACATCCATACTTAATCTAACTTGAGTTGCGTTGTTGGTTGTAGGAGCCAGCGCCAAGGAAAAGTGATAATTGTCCAAGAGGGACGTTGATCACCAAAACAATCAGTGTTAGGAGAGATACATCGAGGGAGTTTTTGATTGAAAAGGTACTACCAGCTATTCAAGCAGTTTGGCCTCAAGAGCTCGCTGGTGAGACTATATGGATCCAGCAAGACAATGCACCCTCACATGTCCCAAGTAATGACCCAGGTTTTCTTAGTGCCGTTGCCCAAACTGGGCTTGATATTCGCCTCATGCAACAGCCTGCGAACTCACCGGATATGAACGCTCTAGACCTTGTCCTATTTTCTTCACTACAATCCATGTCAGATAGGCTAGTCTCTAATAATTTAGATGAGCTAATCAGCAATGTGCAGCACGAATATCATGCTTATGATGCCGATAAGATAAACAGGATTTTCCTTACACTACAGAGTTGCTTAATTGAGGTAATGAAGATAGGTGGAGGCAATGACTACAAGATCCCTCACATGTACAAGGATGGCCTAGAGCGTACAAGAAATCTACCTGATGTTTTAGGGTGTGATCGCGAACTCTATGAGAGCGCCATGCAGATCATAGCCGACTAGAAGTTGTAATAGTTCTTGCTTCAATAGTCAAAGTAATTTTCATGCCAAATCTGTTCAATAGTCAAAGTAATTTTCATGCCAAATCTTTTCATGCCAAATCTGTACAGAAAGTATAGTCACCACTTCAGAGACCAGGACTCATTCATCAAGAAAACACCTTATTTATGCAACAGATCATCATAGTCATGTATGTCATTTAACCACTACAGATTGTTCATACTTGAAATTTTCAGGATACACAGCCATACTTAGATCTCCCTCTACATCACCACTAGGACTTGCATTAAGTTGAACGCCAGTAACTAAAAGCCAAGATTTGCATCAAGCCAAACTTACAGAGCTAGTACTACTTGCTGGTCTTCTCGGCGACATGCCCAGCACCTGCAGCCGCGGTATCCTGGTCAGCACCAGGACGCACTCCTGCTGCCGTGCCATCTTGCCCAGCACCTGCCGCCGCGCCGTCCTGGTTAGCCACAACACCGGCTTCACCATCACCCACTGCATCCTCATCCGGGTCGACAATCTTGGCTCCGACACCGAACCGACACCGCCGACTGACGTACGAGGGCGAGGGTGACCACGGTCGGAACCTGCCTGGACGCGCACGGACGGGGCCCCCAGAACCAGATCCGCTGCGGTCGCGTGGTGCGCTGCCGGCCGTCGTGACGGCCTTGACTAGCTTGCCATCGCCGGATTTCGCTCCTCCGCCCTCTGCTCCGCCTGCCATGGCTCCAGTGCGATGGACGCCACCTCGCCGGCTGTTTATATGGACGAGATGCCATCGATTTGGGGTGAGAGGGGGAGGCCCTGGATTGGAGGTTGGACCGACGGTGATTTGGGATTGGATCGGAGGAGAGTATCATTGGGGGAGAGGAAGAGGATTGGGGAGTTTGCGTGCGATGATTAAGTTGCGCTGGAGTGACGCTCGAGGCGTGGACCAGGGGGGCGAATGCAAAAGTACCCAGCGCAACGGAGACGTACACTTATTCTGGGAAAAACGCTGGCCTCTAAACGTCCACTCTTTGGCGGACGGAGGGAGTATATGGATTTGGTGGCGAGCGCTACCGATGCGGCCAAGTACTCCAAGGTCAGACAAATCGTGAAGTGGACAAGCTGTTCTGGACGCAATTCCATGTTCCAAAGCGTCCGCTTTCATTGACTAACCAGCTAGCCGAATGGGCCGAACTGAATAGGTTGTCCGGACTCGCCATGAGGTCTATTGTGGATCAACTATGGCCGGAAAGACCAAAGCCGAACAGCTATTTCAGCTTAGTGCAGCCTTGATGCGGTGCTGCGCATTAATGCGATGAAGAGGTCGGCGTGCATAGAAGGCTCGCGGATGGCCCTTGCCCGTGTTAAAGCATACTGGGCAGAGATGGACGCTACCACTATTGCGGTGCAGGGATCGGCCATAGGCCGGGTGGCTGCCGAGCACTATTTCGAGGAGGTTCTCGAGGGTGCTCGTTTGATAGAGGCCCAATGCTCGAAAAGTATTATGTTTGAGTGATATGTATTTTCATTGTAAGCACAATGCTTTTATGAATTTTTATAAGGTTATTTTTATACTTTTGCCTGAAAGTAGTATGATGCCTCCTGTGCGGCCGTTTATGTATACCTGTGTATAACCTGAAAGATTGCAGCCATCGGCTTCAACCCCCACGCATAAAATGTCGGGGTGTTCGCAAAAAACACGTGTTCACACTTAAACCCAACGTCTTGGTCCTATTAAGGAGGTGATAGCGTAGTGAGCGAGGCAACCGGACTATAATGCTTTAACACTTTCACTTAGCCATAGGAGTTTGACAGTGGGGCTACTAGATAGCCCCTGGTGGCTCCGCACTCTCCTGATTGCGGGGTGCGTACATGCCCGGCCGGGAAACGACCCTTCATTAAGGCGGAGGAATTCAAACATTCCGATAGGTCACCGAGTGGTTGACCAGTCTCACGCTATATCATGACAGTCAGTTTTCGGCTTTCTCTACTGAGGTGCTCGTCCGGATGAACCAGGGCACAATCGCAGTAGTTCTCCTGGTGCTACCTTAGCTAGTAAAGCGAAACATAAGGCACCAAAACACAGGAGCCGGGAAAACCCAACATTTGACCAAAGACAATGATTTGGAGCTGATGCATATAAGGCCAAACTCGCGACGCTGAACACTCCCTAAGGTATTCGGTCTTTATGGTATAAACCGGGCCTAGATAGTGCCCTTCGTAAGAAGCCCCTTGTGTCCAGGTACGTGCATTATTCTGACGTGGCCACATGCCAAGACACCAACATCCTTCTCGACTGTGCTAAGAATTCGGTGGATATGTATCAACAAGAGACAGTAAAAAAGGTTTACGCAGGGTCATAATCTAAAAAGAATCCTTGGAGCGGGTCCCTGCTGCACGTCTGCGCCTGTGTCTCCGTTGTGCCGTATCCTGGATGGGTGTAGCACGATGATTATCTTTAAAAGAGAGGAGCTTAGGTGAAAAAGCTGTCGTCCAAAAAGATAGTTTTTTAAAGAAATCATGTATAATTCAAGGAAAGTAAGAATTGCCGCTTGTCTGCGCACGTTGAGCCCCTTGTATTTGTAATAGGGGTGTGATTATTGATCCGGTAAAAATTGCATACGGCTGCGCCGGACTCGTCTAACCATGACCGAGGTCGTGACGACCTGCTAAATGCTTTAGTTGGTGAGGCCGTTTTTAGTGTGCGGCTGCCAGGGCAGCCGCACGCTCTTCGGTGCGAAGAGATCGCTTAATACTTCTGTTCACTGTAATGATGCCACGTGGACCGGGCATCTTGAGTGTGAGGGAAGCATAGTGTGGTATTGCGTTAAAGCGAGCGAAAGCTTCGCGTTCGAGTAGTGCTTGATAGCCACTTTGAAACGGAGCGATGTGCAAGGTTAAATGTTTGCTACGGAAGTTATCGGGGAAGACGAATATAACTTTTAGTAGTAGGGAGCCCGTGCAATGAGCCCCTGGGCCTGGCGTTACTCCTTTAAAGGTAATATTGCTATGGCAAATTTTTGTTGGGTCTATCCCCATTTCGCGGATTGTATCCTGGTATATCAGGTTTAGACTGCTGCCACCGTCCATCAGGACTCGTGTGAAGTGGTATCCGTCAATTATTGGTCTAATACCAGGGCAGCCCATCCTGCATGCCGGACACTTGCTGAGTAATCACGATGGTCGAACGTGATCGGTTGAGACGACCAGTGGCAGGACTCCGTGGTGATAGGCCTTCGGGTGTATTTTTCTGGGAGTGCCATTTTGTTTCTGCCATTGATCATGTGTAACACGTTTACTATTTTGACTTCTGGTGGAAATTTCTTTTGTTCCCCAGTGTCTTCCTTGAGAGGCTCATCCTCATCTTCGCTTGGTGTATCCTCCCCCTTGTGTACGGCGTTGAGCTTGCCGGACTGCTTGAAGACCCTACATTCTCTGTGGGTATGATTGGCTGGTTTGCCAGGGGTGCTATGGACCTGACATATTTGGTTCAGAATTTTGTTTAGGCTGGCCAGTTCATCTCTGACGCCTTTAGGGGGCGGCTTTTGCTGACCTGGCCGAGAGCTTTTGAATCTGGCATTTACTGTCGGGCTCCTCGTGCTGTCTCTTTTATTCCGGCGTTTGTTATTGCTGTTGCGCCATGATTTCCCGTTTCCATCTCTAACTTCAGATGTACTGGGGTCGCTGGAGCTGCATCGGGCTAGCCAGCGGTATTCAGCCACGCAAAAGCGGGTCATGAGGCTTGTTAATGCTGCCATTGTTCTCGGTTTTTCTTGGCCGACGTGTCGGGCAAGCCATTCGTCAGGGACGCTGTGCTTAAAAGCTGCCAAGGCTTCAGTGTCCGGGCAGTCGACAATTTGGTGCTTTTTAGTAAGAAACATGTTCCAAAGCTTTCGGGCTGACTCTCCGGGCTATTGAGTTATATGACTCAAATCATCCGCATCCGGAGGTCGGACATAAGTCCCTTGAAAGTTTGCCCAAAAAGCATCTTCGAGCTCTGCCCAGCTTCCAATGGAGTTTTTGGGGAGGCCTTTAAGCCAATGATGAGCTGGCCCTTTCAGTTTGAGTGGTAAGTACTTGATGGCGTGGAGATCATCTCCTCGAGCCATATGGATGTGGAGGATATAGTCCTCGATCCAGACCCCAGGGTCTGTTGTTCCGTCGTATGCCTCTATGTTTACAGGTTTGAATCCCTCTGGAAATTCATGATCCAGCACCTCGTCGGTGAAACATAGGGGGTGTGCGGCACCCCTTTATCTGGGTGTACCGTGTTGTTCGGATGTCTGTTGTGTTATATCGTATGCTGGGGCGCGCTTGCGTGGTCCATAGATGGATCTGGTTGCGCTGTCCTTTTGGTGAAAGCCCTCGGGTGAATCGCGTATTGTCTTGTGGGTGGCATTATTTGCCGCTCTATGTTGGCCGTGAGGTTGTCTATCCGTCCAGGTGGATGTTTTGATTTTTGGTTGTGAGGGGTCTGAGGCCTCCTCATCGAATTCAGGTAGCAACTTCCGCTTTGGGTAGCTCTTGGTGGGGCGATTGTCGCCGTACTTCGCTGCTGTGTTGAGTACTTTACTCCATCTGATTTGGAGTGTGTCCTGCGCAGCCTTGAGCCTTTGCTGCTGCTTTTTCAGACTCCTTGCGGTGGCAACAAGCCTTTGACGGGCATTCTGCTGCTTTGGGTGCATGTCCGGCGTTGTGTCGTCCGGACTATTATCTTTAACCGAATTGGTTTGTTCGGTTTGATTCTCCATATTGCCGTGGTCCGACAGTGATTCGCCCTGCTCCAACGCTGGGTCTGTGTTATCGTTATTTCTGGCTAGGCGTGATTTGGGGCGGCGCTTGCGCCGCCGTTTTCACTGCTTCTTGTGGGAATAAGCCTTCGGTGCGTCCTTCCGTTCCTCGTCATCTTCTTTTGGTGTATCCACCATGTATACGTCGTATGATGAAGTGGATGTCCAGTGCCCTGTGGGCGGTGGTTCCTCTTCGCCTCCCGCACAGTTGTCCATACCATCGATGTCTTCGGAGTCGAAGTCGAGCATGTCGGTTGAATCATCGGCAGTGGCTATTAAGTGGGTGGTGGGTGGGCGTCGAATTTCTTCGTCGTCCACATCCCAATCCCGTTGGCCATGATACGGCCAGGGCTCTCCTGACAAAGAGAGAGACCTTAGTGAATTCAGAATGTCGCCGAAGGGCGAGTGCTGAAAGATATCCGCGGCGGTGAATTCTATGATCGGCGCCCAATCGGATTTGATTGGCAGGGGCGCAGATGGTTCGGGGTCCTGAAGAGAGTCCGACACCTTGGAGTCACGGGCTGCACAGAGGATTATGCTGGTGTTTGGCTCGATCGCCGTCGAGACTGCAGCCCCTGAGGCAGTGTCTAGCCACCCGTCCTTGATTAGCGCAGCTGGCTCCGAGCTAAGGGTTGGAGCTGATGCGGACGCGGCCTCTGGGGTACCGTCCGGTGGCAGAGCTAGGTCATACCCATCGCGACAGTGCGGCGCGCCCGGCTATGGCTCGAATCTGTCGAAGATCAAGTCCCCACGGATGTTGGCCGTGTAATTCAAACTTCCAAATCTGACCTGATGGCCAGGGGTGTAGCTTTCAATCTGCTCCAGATGGCCAAGCAAATTACCCCGCAGTGCAAAGCCACCGAATACGAAGATCTGTCCGGGGAGAAAAGTCTCACCCTGGACTGCATCGCTATCGATGATAGTAGGAGCCATCAAGCCTAACAGCGATGACACAGAGGAACTCTCAATGAAAGCACCAATGTCGGTGTCAAAACCGGCGGATCTCGGGTAGGGGGTCCCGAACTGTGCGTCTAGAGCGGATGGTAACCGGAGGCAAGGGACATGAAGTTTTACCTAGGTTCAGGCCCTCTTGGTGGAAGTAAAACCCTACGCCCTGCTTGATTGATATTGACGATATGGGTGTTACAAGAGTAGATCTACCACGAGATCAGAGAGGCTAAACCCTAGAAGCTCGCCTACGGTATGATTGTATGTTGTGATTGTTGTCCTACGGACTAAAATCCTTCGGTTTATATAGACACCGGAGAGGGTTAGGGTTACACAAGGTCGGTTACGAAGGAGGAGATATCCATATACGTATTGCCTAGCTTGCCCTCCACGCCAAGTAGAGTCCCATCCGGACACATGACGAAGTCTTCAATCTTGTATCTTCATAGTCTAACAGTCCGGCCAATGGAGATAGTCCGGCTGTCCGGAGACCCCCTAATCCAGGACTCCCTCACCTACCTATATACGGTATCTACCTGCCGTTCCAAGTAAATTTGTATGTGCCAAACTCTAAACCTTCAAATAAATATCCTGTTTTGTATGCTCGAATAGCTCATGTATCAACTAGGGTTGTCTGTATCTTCCATGTTAGGCGGGTTATTCTCAAGAGGAGTGGACTCCACTCCTCACTCACGAGATAAATGGCTGGTCACCGGGATGCCCAGTCCCATGCTTTATGCAAACTAAATCAAAATAATTGCAAACAAAACTCCCCCTGGGACTCTTGTTAGTTGGAGGCACTCGTTGTTTCGAGCAAGCCATGGATTGATGCTTGTGGTGGAAGGGGGAGTATAAACTTTACCATTCTGTTTGGGAACCACCTATAATGTGTGTAGCATGGAAGATATCGCCATCTCTTGGTTGTTATGTTGACAATGAAAGTATACCGCTGAAAATATTATTCACCTCTATTTCAAAACCGAGCTCTGGCACCTCTATAAATCCCCGCTTCCCTCTGCGAATGGCCTATCTATTTACTTTTATGCTGAGTCATCACCCTCTTATTAAAAGGCACCAGTTGGAGAGCACCGCTGTCATTTGCATTCATTACTGTTAGTTTACATTGGGTATGACTTGACTGGATCTCTTTTACCATGAATTACAATGTCTCTTCAGTCCTTGGTCTTTAAAGGTGCTCTGCATTTATGTTTTGCAATCTCAGAAAGGGCTAGCGAGATACCATCCTGTTATATCATATTATGATTGTTTTGAGAAAGTGTTGTCATCCGAGTTTTATTATTATGGCTCTCTAGTTGATTATGCTATTAATATGAGTAACTTGAGACCTATGCGTTATTGCGAATGTGGTTAGTTATAATCTTTGCTGAAAACTTGAATGCTGGCTTTACATATTTACAACAACAAGAGCAAACAGAGTTTGTAAAAGTTTTTCTTTATCACTTTCAGTTCGTCAACTGAATTACTTGAGGACAAGCAAAGGTTTAAGCTTGGGGGAGTTGATATGTCTCCAACGTATCTACTTTTCCATACACTTTTGCCCTTGTTTTGGACTCTAACTTGCATGATTTGAATGGAACTAACCCGGACTGACGCTATTTTCAGCAGAATTACCATGGTGTTATTTATGTGCAGGATCAAACATTCTCGGAATGACCTGAAACTTCATGGAGACACTTTTCAGAAAATAAGAAAAATACCTGCCAAAGATGAAGGCCAGGGGGCCCACCGTCTTGCCACGAGGGTGGGGGGCGCGCCCCCTACCTCATGGGCCCCCTATTGCATCTTCGACTCCAACTCCACCTCCATATATTGAGTTTCGATGAGAAAAAAATTAGAGAGAAGAAATCATCGTGTTTTACGATACGGAGCTGTTGCCAAGCCCTAAAACCTCCTGGGAGGGCTGATCTTGAGTCCGTTCAGGGCTTCGGAGAGGGGAATCCGTCGCCATCATCATCATGAACCATCCTCCATCACCAATTTCATGATGCTCACCGTCGTGCGTGAGTAATTCCATCATAGGCTTGCTAGACGGTGATGGGTTGGATGGGATCTATCATGTAATCGAGTTAGTTTTGTTAGGGTTTGATCTCTAGTGTCCACTATGTTCTCAGATTCATGTTGCTATGACTTTGCTATGCTTAATGCTTGTCACTAGGGCCCAAGTGCCATGATTTCAGATCTGGACCTATTATGTTTTTATCAATATATCAGTGTTCTTGATCCTATCTTGCAAGTCTATAGTCACCTATTATGTGTTATGATCCGTTAACCCTGAAGTGACAATAATCGGGATACTTATTGGTGATGACCCTAGTTTGAGGAGTTCATGTATTCACTATGTGTTAATGCTTTGTTCCGGTTCTCTATTAAAAGGAGGCTTTAATATCCCTTAGTTTCCGTAAGGACCCCATTGCCACGGGAGGGTAGGACAAAAGAGGTCATGCACGTTCTTTTCCATAAGCACGTATGACTATGTTTGGAATACATGCCTACATTATATCAATGATCTGGAGCTAGTTCTGTGTCACCCTAGGTTATGACTGTTACATGATGAACCGCATCCGGCATAATTCTCCATCACCGATCCATTGCCTACGAGCTTTCCATATATTGTTCTTTGCTTATTTACTTTCCCGTTGCTATTACTATCATCACTACAAAATACCAAAAACATTACTTTTACTACTGTTACCTTTTGCTACCGTTATGTCTCCTATCATATTACCTTGCTACTAAACACTTTGCTACAGATATTAAGTTTCCAGGTGTGGTTGAATTGACAACTCAACTGCTAATACTTGAGAATATTCTTTGGCTCCCCTTGTGTCGAATCAACAAATTTGGGTTGAATACTCTACCCTCGAAAACTGTTGCGATCCCCTATACTTGTGGGTTATCAAGGGGGGAGGAGTGTGCGAGTACGAGAATGATGAAAAGAGTGGTGGGAGTGAGGCATGGACGGTGACAAGAGAAGAGGGGAAGCTTGTGTTTGTGCTAGGCACACCTGGCTAGAGAGGCATATCGATCGATGTGTGCCGTAAAGAAGGAGCTGGGGGGCCTACACACACCATGGGTGAACGACCTAAAGTGAAAAGACGAATTTGCGCGATGGAGCTAGAGAATGCTAAGGGAGGGTGAGAGGGATGCGGGCGTGTGCATGCACAAGAGAAAGTTCGCGCTAGCTACAAAGATAAATGGTTGTGTGGGTGTAAAAGACGAATAGAGATCATATATACTTCATTATAAAAGGCGAATTCGGATATTTGAAGAATTTATCATAGTGTTTCAAATCGACGCATGTGTGAATATATATAACGGTGATACACATGGTGTGGTTATGAACATGTTATACTACATTTAATATATTTTATCTCTACTCTTATAAAAACGGAGTTGTTGATGATGGTGTGCCTACCATCCTGCATTATAGGCCGTCTGATTTATATCTGGCGGATAGCAAGGAAACTATGATGGTTGAAGTTGGCAACAATCATGATTGTAGGTTCTTATTGAAATAGAGAAACAAATTCAAATTTAGTTCGAATTGCATCGTTAGTGTAGACATTTGGAACGCACTAAAATGTTGGTATGAGTAGGTTACATGCATTATACAGCAAGCGAAAAAAATTAATCGGACATAACATGGATTCATACTCCCTCCTTCCATCTATGTAGGGCATAATGAGATTTTTAAGACCGCCTTTGACTATTGACAAGATTAATAGTACATGACATGCACAATGTGAAAATTATATCATTGAAAGAACCTTTCACAGACGAATTTAACAGTGTGCTTTGTGTAAGTTGTATGTCATATATCGTTGCTCTAATATTTGGTCAAAGTTAGCATAGAAAAACGCATTAGGCCCTATATAGATGGAAGGAGGAAGTAGCTTCGAATAGCATTTGTATAGTAAAACGGGGCAAGACTCTCTCTTTGTGTGGTGTGAATAGTATTATTTTTTTCGTTTTCTTTTTGGTTGAGGGAAGTGCGAATTGATTTGGTACATACAAGTACAATATTACTACACGTTAGGCTTGTCCCTAAAATTCAACCCGCGTCTTGTTATATCCCGAAAATTCAGATATCGTGCTCCTAAAACTGGCGCCTTCACAACCCGCGCCTTGCTATCCCGAAATTACAACGCGCACGAAATCTCCCTCCAGCTGCCAAATCCCGACACGCGAAATCCCCCGTCTAACCCTGTGCCAAAAGGGCCACTAGTTCAAATCGGTGGGGGGGGGTACTTTTGTAACACACCCTACATTTTGGACAAGCGCGTCCCTAAGTCATGCTTCACCCCCTCCCATCGCCCCCTTTTCGCCATTCGAAATCCTAGGCCGCCATAACCTCTCCGCTCCACCCGAGAAACCCCACCCTCCTCCGTCCGCCACGTCACCACTGCCCAACTGGAGCCTCTTCCTTGACGATGTTGTCCACCACAACAGCTCGACGTCCCTCGTCCACCTCCCCGGATGAGGATCCGCCGTCCATCTCGCCGCCCCACCGGTTCAGCCACCCCATCCTCCACCTCCAAGGAGTTGCTCCGACGATCGCCTCGTTTATCGCGGCTGCTCCATCCCCACAACGCCGCCTTAACCTACTCCACCAGAACCGCAACATCCTCACCGACTCCTCGGACGAAGCCGAGGCCTACTCGGCGCCACCAAAGAGGTTGTACACACATCGCATGGCACCTTCTCCTTAACTCGACCTCCCGGCGCCGACGGTGCTCCATCCCGCACCCCCATGGAGCGGCTACCTTGAAACCGGCGCCGCGGGCGACATCTCCATGGCGGCTCTCCCCCAGTGCAAGGCCCCTTCGGCGGCGGCGGCCATACCAGCCGGATCTGCTGCTACTGCTCCGGCTCTTGCTCGCTCGCTCGCGCTACTGCTGCTGCTCCGGCTCTCGCTCGATTGCTCGCTCGCCCAACTGTTGCTGCTGCTCTCCCCCTCACTCATGCTGCTGCTCTGCTCTGACTAAGCCACACTTCAGTTGACTGAATCGACTTTTAGGTCAGTCGATTTTTAGGGATTGGGGGGGCTCGCCGGAGTTAAGGAAGAACCACCCGCAATAGGGACGGGGGCTCGCATGAGAGGTACCCCACTATCTATCTTAGGGTTCAGGGTGGGGGCAGGGGGCCTAGAGGGTTGGTCGGGCGACGGTGGCGAGCTGTTTCGGGGCGGCGAGGCGGCGCTGGGGCCGGCGGTTCGACCAGTGGTGGCTGGCGGCTCAGGGGGGTGCAGGTTGAAGATGAACTGCAGGCCCTCCCTAAAATACATGTCAAGTACCTCTATGCTACCATTGCGTTCAGTTTTGACAGTAGCATTCAGATTCCACAGTAATTTTAAGTTTCGACAGTTAAGTTCAGAGTCAACAGTTTTTACCTCATCTGTTGTAGTCAGGTGGTTTTTGGTGATGTTAATTTTACATCCATTTTACATCATCTATTGGAGATGCTATTAGAATCCCACTTGAGATTGACGATGTCTGTCTTGTGCTGCTTCAGCTTTGACGTCTTACGGCTCACCGGAGCTGCTCCAATGACAGAACGATCCATCACAACAGAGCAGTGCCCTGGACACCGTCTACAGATTCCTCAGATCTTCCTCCACACCTCCGACAGCCACCTTTGCCTCAACTGCTTCAGGGACCAACCCAATGATGCTGAGGTCGACACGGCTACGGCAAAGAGGTTGTACACTTGTTGCATCACTTATTACTATGCATTCACGTCGATCCATTAGGGCTATTTTGGTTCAACGGAAAAACGTCGATCCACTGGTTGTTACCATCATTCTAAATTTCTGCATGCTCTCCTTACATAATCTC
Source organism: Triticum dicoccoides (assembly GCF_002162155.2). Taxonomy (NCBI): domain Eukaryota; kingdom Viridiplantae; phylum Streptophyta; class Magnoliopsida; order Poales; family Poaceae; genus Triticum; species Triticum dicoccoides. Next base: position 503,052,425 of record NC_041380.1, read on the forward strand.
ACCATATATTTTTCGTATGCATGTCAGATATTGTACACAGTCATGCTGAACATGTAGAGAAAAAGAGAAGATTTTTGCGCGGTAATACAATGTCATGCAGACATCGCTCCATGGTGGGTTCAATGGCAAACCCTCCCCACCCCTCTCTAGATTGTAATCCAGAGGAAGATATCTGTTCTGAGGCGGATTCAGACGCCACTGACCACTCCAATTTACCCCCCAAGGTGTTTGCTCTACCTTGGCATGATGATGTTAGTCATATCATGCATATGTTGCCTTGTAGTGCCTACTTTTGACATCATATATGTCATCTGGTTAGTTTAGACATGTTCTGTAATGCCACCTGTTTAGTTTCTATATCATATATGGGAATTATGCAGTCTCATGTCTTTTAGCCAGCCATAATATATGTGAAATGTGCAATGCCATCCTGTTTAACCAGGCATCATATATTTGAATGATATCTTGCCCATCCTTTTCTTCATTACATTTCCATTTGTAGACAATGTTTGTACATTAAAGTACTCTTCATGTGAATCAGCCATTTGGGTGGGAGATGGAAAAATCTGGAGTGAAAACAAGGCCTTCAGAGCAGACAATGCTACCAATCGAAGCAGATCTCTTGTTGGGTCCCGATAGCTCCTCAGAGATGGATTCAGAGACAGATGAGCAGTCATATTCCCCCACTGAGGTGTATGCTCTAACTTGGCATGGGTATACTGCTCATATCATGCATACGGTGTCTTGCATTGCATAGTTTAGACATCATATACACAATATTCAACACCATGTTCTTAGTTCAGACATCATATCGAATGCCCTCTGTTTAGCATATAAATCACATATGTGAATTTAATGATGCGATCCTGATTACTTAGATAACATGTAGGTGAATTATGTCATGCGATCCTGTTTAGTTATTCATCATATCTTTGAATTATGTTATGCTATGCTATCCAGTTTAGATAGACATCATATATGTGAAATTATGTCATGCTATCCGTTTTAGTTAAACAATATACATGTCAACTATTTCATGCCCTCTTTTTTCCACACTATCTATTGCATCTGTCTCTCATACAATGTCTGTACATTCAACTATGTTTCCTGTTTATCAGCCATTTGAATTGGAGCGGGTGATGCCAGTATCTAGCGAACTAAAAACACGGTCTTCAAATAAAACAGTGCTACCTCTTGGTGGAGATAGCACCCCGGTTGTACATGCACAAGAACCAGCCCTACCACACATAACCCAAACTCTCGCAGATTGTACCCCTACTGCGATGGACAGAGAACCAGCTTCACCCAATCAAACCCCAACCCCAGCCGATAGTAACCCAGTTCCTGTTGACACAACACCATCTCCACCACAGAGCTCCCAAACAAGAGTAGTTAGTAAGGCAGCTCCAGTGCCCAAAGGGCCAGTACTATCACAGTGAACCCCAACTCCACCAGTTAGTACGCCTATTCCTGTGGAGGAAGCACAACCAGCTAGTCGTAGTTTAGCATCTATCGCATTTGATGTTGTTAACTCGTATGTGCGTATCTTCCTATCTTGGAAATATTATACTGAACATGAAGGAAAATGCCAGTTGCAGGTGTTTGTCCAGGAGTTATGTGTAAGTAATGTTATTCATGGCAATTACTTTGCTTGGTCTCATACATCCTACCTCCATGATGGTTATAATACAACAAATTTTCCCATTTTTCTCTATAGAGAAGGACCGATTTGGAAACTCAGGATGAGGTAACCTGTGCTAATACCTCTGCTATCTTCAAGAATGCTTGGTGGCAGTATCGGAATTACCTGAAGAAAACGTACTTCACCGGCAAAGAAACTCATCAAATTCCCTTACGTTCTCCTGAGACACATTTACTGGACGATGACTGGGAATGCCTTGTTCTGTACTGGTCCCGAACCAAGAATGTGGTAAGGTCTATGAGCTCATTTTCTATTTTTAAGTATTATATTCTTGCATCTTACTGTACTCTGTTCATGTAGAACATGTGCCTAAACCTAAAGAACAACTGTTCTAATTTAACATTCCATTGCTATCATAGTTCAAAAAAGCGCTAGGCGTTAATTGTGCGTTTTGCCACCGCCTTGCGCTTTACTGACCAAAACGCATGCTTATGCACAGTTATGCACAGATTATGTGTAGTTATGCGCAATGCATTTTGCCAACGCCTAGAGCCTAGGCGCGCTTAAGCGCTCGCTTAGGCGCGCCTTTTTTAACTATGATTGCTTTGCTCTTGTATCACTATATTTACTCATACAAACTTATTTTTAAATTGAAGGATCCAATCAAAACTCCAATGGCACAGCAGGTATCTTCACGCATGTTTCTTTAACAGGTTTGCTATTATCAATAGCTCTGTTGATTTCAATTTCAATTGTGTATACAGTTGACTTTCATATCATGCACATTACTAGCATCACAATAGAGCCAATAGTGTTGTTGTACATGTAGACTCGTGGTACCCATCTGAAGTCTTGTTGTGCCGTGTAGTTTCCCACGCTTTGTATTCTTTCACTACTGCTTTGTCTTGAACTGATATGATTTGAACCGTGTCTCTATTTTGATTTGGCAAGACAATGCAGTGACCATAGGACATAGATATATGTTTGTTTGATGATTTTATTATGTACTAGTACTTGGCAATAGAAGACTTGGTAGTTTAATCCTGTCCACCTTACTAATGAACTGGTTCACCGAAATGAGTTTCATATACTAGTACATGCTAAACTTGTTATGTGTCTGCTTGTTTCTTCTTTTAAAATGCTGACAGAATATTGGGGAAGAGTGCCTTATTAAGCAATGGTAAAGGGAGTAATGTAGATAAGGTTCAGGATAGTGACACATCCTTGTTGGTCTCCAACAAAGCTGATAAAATAGCTAAGGAAGACTATCTTGAAGACAGCGAGACAACCCCAAAGTCCTGTCTTGGTTTAGTGTCCGAGTTACTGGCCACTACCGCTTGCACAAGCTATTCAAACTCACTGTCTAAATCAGTTCGGTTTCTTGAGTCTCAACTACAAACTGAAAGACATCGATCAGCTATGCTGCGACAAGAAGCGGAAGGACTGCGGAAGTCCCTGGAGCATTCAGATGGATACTTTCTGGTTCAACAGCAAGCATCGGAGGATTTTAGCGCCAAACAGGACAAAGCTAATCAGCTTGCTAAGCTTATTGCCAGCATGGTGGATACCCAGGATAACATTTCTTGAGCTCTTCTGAAGTTGTTTCAGTTATGCTCTTGTTTTGTTGCCGTGTTTATTTGAACAGGTGGCCAATTTTGACTGCCAGTGTATGTAATGTGCTGCTTTGTTCCGTATATTTGCACTGGTGGCGAACTTTGATGCCCAGTGGATGTAATATGTGTAATAGCGGCAATAGGCTAGCATTAATTGCTTGGTTATTTATTTCCTTATTGTCTTGTTTAGTTGTTTGCTTGTAGTCACTGCAGTTCTTTTTCTGTTTTTTTCTAGTGGCCACAATAGCCTATTTTTGGTAACTAGGCCAAAATAATCATGGCAACACATGGACTGTTGTAACCATGGGCGTTCGGCAGGCCGTATGATCCATGGGCCTTCGTCCAGCCGTAGGATCCATCGGCCTTCTATACGGGCCTTAGGGTCCATGGGCCTTCTACGGGCCATAGGGTCCATGGGCCTTCTACGGGCTGTACGATCCATGGGCCTTCTACGGGCCGTACTATCCATGGGCCTCATACGGGCCGTAGGATCCATGGGACTTCTACGGGCTGTATCATCGTTTCGCCAACCATGGGCCGTACTATTCGTGGACCATAACGGGCCGTTAATAGGCCATATTTGATAATTCTATGAAAACATCCCAACGGGTTTTTTGACATGAAAACGGCCCAACGTATTAACGGTCCACAAACGGGCAGACTATAACGATGAGTTGAATTTGGCCCACAAGCAGAAAATGACAGTAACGGGCCGTATGTAACCGAATGATGCAAATGAGCCCAAGAATCAATGGGCCCTGAGAAGGCCGAAAGATAACTTGGGCTGGAAATGGCCCAATGGAATAACGGGCCGTTAATGGGTATAAAGTGATACACTGTTCACTACGGGCCAGTTTCACCACGGGCCCCTAATGGGCCAAGAGTTACAAAGGTCCTCATATGGACCGAAAGAAGTCATGGGCCACACATGGGACGGAAGTTAAAACGGGATGAATCATATTGGACGGCCCAGATGACGCTACTGGGCCTAATACGCATAGGAAGTAACGGGCCCTGCGTTAGCGGGTTGTAAATGGGCTATATGTGAACAGGCCATTAACAGGCTTTCCGTGGGCCGGCCCGCCACCTTTTGACCTCTGTTGGGACGTGCCACATGTCGCCGTATCATAGGCGCCTTCGGTCCAATGAGCGGATGACATCTGTCCCAACGGTGAGCCGACACGTGTTTCCTCCAGCCAATGATGATTTTACACGTGGAAAATCCCCATTGGTCGGGGCTGTTAACGGTTTATCGGATCCAAAACCCGACCCAATAGCTTAATGGTGTTCCGTTACGGTGGATGCCATGTGTTGGTCACCCTTGACGAAAGCACTTCTGTGACACGCGATTTATCGTCATGGAAGTGGACACTTCCGTGATGATAATTTTGGCAATGTCATGGAACACTTCTACGACAACACAGATATGACTATCTTGATTCTGTCATAAATTTGTCATGGATGTACATGCATCACAGAAAACGCGACCCACTGTGACAAACATGTATCATCATGGAAGTGTATTTTTTTTGTAGTGCATGGCAGGTGAGGGAGTCCTAGATTAGGGGGTCTCCAAACAGCCGGACTATATCCTTTGGCCGGACTGTTGGACTATGAAGATATGAGATTGAAGACTTCGTCCTGTGTCCGGATGGGACTCTACTTGGTGTGGAAGGCAAGCTAGGAAATACGGATATGCATATCTCCTCCTTTGTAACCGACCTTGTGTAACCCTAGCCTCCTCTGGTGTCTATATAAACCGGAGGGTTTTAGTCCGTAGGACAACATACAATCATACCATAGGCTAGCTTCTAGTGTTTAGCCTCTCTGATCTCATGGTAGATCAACTCTTGTACTACTCATATTATCAAGAATAATCAAGCAGGACGTAGGGTTTTACCTCCATCAAGAGGGCCCGAACCTGGGTAAAACATCATGTCCCCTGCCTCCTGTTACCATCCGCCTTAGATGCACAGTTAGGGACCCCCTACCCGAGATCCGCCGGTTTTGACAACGACATTGGTGCTTTCGTTGAGAGTTCCTCTGTGTCACCACTGTTAGGCTTGATGGCTCCTTCGATCATCGATAGCAATGCAGTCCAGGGTGAGACTTTTCTCCCCGGACAGATCTTTGTATTTGGCGGTTTCGCACTGCGGGCCAACTCGCTTGGCCATCTGGAGCAGATCGAAAGTTACGCCCCTGGCCATCAGGTCAGGGTTGGAAGCTTGACCTACACAGCCGACATCCACGGAGACTTGATCTTCGACGGATTCGAGCCCTTGCCAAGTGCGCCGCACGGTCATGATGAGCATGACTTAGCTCTACCATCGGACAGTGTTCGGGAGATCGCACCGGCGACCGCTCCGACCCTCAAATCGGAGCCAACTGCGCCATCCAGTGATCGGTGGATAGACCCCGCCACAGAGGCCGCATCCTCAGCGGCGATCGAGCCGAGTATCGACCTTACCCTTCACAAGAGCCGTGACAACAAATTGCCGGATTCTTCCCCGGCCATGGACTCCGAACCGCCTGCGCACATGCCTATCAAATCTGACTGGGCGCCGATCATGGAGTTCACCTCCGCGGATATCTTTCAGCACTCGCCCTTTGGCGACATACTAAACTCATTAAGGTCTCTCTCCCAGTCAGGAGAGCCCTGGCAGAACCATGTCCGGCAGAATTGGGGTGCGGATGACGAAGAAATTCGCCGCCCACCCACCACCCACTTAGTAGCCACTATCGATGATTTGACCGACATTCTCAACTTCGACTCCGAAGGCATCGACGGTATGGACGACGATGCAGGAGACGAACAGGAACCACTGCCCACAGGGCACTGGACGCCCACTTCATCATATGATGTATACATGGTGGACACACAAAGAAAACTACGATGAAGAACGGAGAAGCAGTCAAAGAGGCGGCGTAAGCGCCGCTCCAAATCCTGCCTCGGCAGAAGCAGCGATCATATAAACCCAGCGATAGAGCAAGGCGAGCCAGCGGACGACAAACACGGCATTGAACCATCGTCCGACCACGGCAACACGGAGAATCAAACCGAACAACCAGACTCCGTCGAAGATAGCAGTCCGGATAACATCACACCGGACAGGCACCCGGAGCAACAGAACACCCATAAAAGGCTTGTTGCCACTGCGAGGAGTCTGAAAATGCAGAAGCAAAGGCTCAGGGCTGCACAAGACACACTCAGAATCAGATGGAGTGAAGTACTCAACACTAAAGCGAAGTACGGCGGTAATCGCCATAGCAAGAGCTACCCGAAGCGAAAGTTGCTACCTTAATTCGATGAGGAGGCCTTAGATCCCCCGCAATCAAAAAACAAAACGGCCATCCGGTCGGATAGACGACCTCGTGGCCAACATAGAGCGGCAAACGACACCGCACATAAGCCAGTACGCGATCCGCGTGAGGGCTCGCATCAAAAGGACGGCGCAACCAGGTCCATCTACGGGACACGCAAGCGCGCTCCGGCATGCAATGCAACACAACAAACATCCCAACACCATGGTACACCCAAATACAGGGGTGCCGCACACCCCCTATGTTTCACCGATGAGGTGCTGGACCACAAATTTCCAGAGGATTCAAACCTGTAAACACAGAGGTGTACGACGGAACGATAGACTCTGGGGTCTGGATTGAGGACTACATCCTCCATATCCATATGGATCGAGGAGACGATCTCCACGCCATCAAGTACTTACCCCTCAAGCTCAAAGGGCCAGCTCGGCACTGGCTTAAAAACCTCCCCAAAAACTCCATTGGAAGCTGGGAAGAGCTCGAAGACCCTTTTCGGGCAAATTTTCAAGGGACCTATGTCCGACCAGCGGATGCAGACGATTTGAGTCATATAACTCAACAGCCCGGAGAGTCAGCCCGAAAGCTTTGGAACAGGTTCCTCACTAAAAAGAACCAAATAGTCGACTTCCCGGACGCCGAAGCCTTAGCAGCTTTTAAGCACAACGTTCGAGATGAATGGCTTGCCAGACACCGCGGCCAAGAAAAGCCGAGAACAATGGCAGCATTAACAAGCCTCATGACCCGCTTTTGCGCGGGCAAGGATTGCTGGTTAGCCCGATGCAGCACCAGTGACCCAAGTGCATCCGAAGTCAGGGATGAAAATGTGAAACCACGACGCAGCAAAAACAAGCGCCGGAATAAAGAAGACAGCCCAAAGAGCACGGCGGTAAACGCCGGATTTAGAAGCTCTCGGCCAGGTCAACAAAAGCTGCCCTCCAAAGGCAACAGAGACAAACTGTCCAGCCTAAACAAGATTCTGGATAAAATATGTCAGATCCACAGCACCCCCGATAAGCCTGCAAATCATACCCATAGAGAATGTTGGGTTTTCAAGCAGTCCAGCAAGCTCAACGTTGAACATAAGGGGCAGGATACACCAAGCAAAGACGAGGACGAGCCTCGCAAGCAAAGCACTGGGGAACAGAAGAAATTCCAACTAGAAGTCAAAACAGTAAACGTGTTACACGTAACAAAGGGGAGAAACAAAGCGGCACTCCTAGAGACACATGCCCCAGGGCCTATCACCGTGGAGTTCTGCCACTGGTCGTCCCAACCGATCACCTTTGACCATCGGGATTACTCGGCAAGTATCTGATGTGTAGGATGGGCTGCCTTGGTATTAGACCCAATAATTGACGGATACCACTTCACACGAGTCCGGATGGACGGTGGCAGCAGTTTAAACCTGATATATCAGGACATAGTCCGCAAAATGGGGATAGACCCAACAAAAATTAGCCGTAGCAATACGACCTTTAAAGGAGTAACGCCAGGCCCAGAGGCCCATTGCACGGGCAGCCTGCTACTAGAGGTTATATTCGGCTTTCCCGATAACTTCCGCAGCGAAAATTTAACATTCCACATCGCTCCGTTCCAAAGTGGTTATAAAGCACTAATCGGACGCGAAGATTTCGCTCGCTTTAACGCAATACCGCATTACGCTTCTCTCATGCTTAAGATGCCTGGTCCACGTGGTATCATTATAGTAAATGGAAATATTGAGCACTCCTTGCGCGTGGAAGACCGTGCGGCTACCTTGGCAGCCGCACACTAAACGGCCTCACCAACTAAAGAACTTGGCAGGTCGTTAAGACCACAGACGCGGTTGGACGAGTCCGGCGCAGCTATATGTAATTGATACAGGTTTGATGGCTATACCCCTATTACAATACAAGGGGCTCAACACGCGCAAACAAGTGGCAATTAGGCTCAAATTTACTCATTTTGAACTGTACATGGTCTATTTAGTATAACCTACCTTTTGCACGACAACTTTTCAATTAAGTTCCTTTCTTTTTCAGATGACCATCGTGCTACACCCGTCCTGAATACGACACAATGGAGACACAGGCGCAGACGTGCTGCAGGGACCCATTCCAAGGATTCTTTTTAGATTAAGACCCTGCGTAAACCTTTTTTACTGTCTCTTGTTGATACACATCCCTCGGATTCTCAGTGTAATTGAGAAGGATGCTGACGTATTGGCATGTGGCCACGTCAGAATATTGCACGTACCTGGACACCAGGGGCTTATTACAAAGGGCACTATTTAGGCCCGGTTTACATCATAAAGACCGAATACCTTAGGGAGTGTTCGGCGTCGCGAGTTTGGCCTTATATGCATCAGCTCCGAATCATGTCTTCGGTCAAATGTTGGGTTTGCCCGGCTCCTGTGTTTTGCTGCCTTACATTCCGCTCTATCGGCTAAGGTGGCACCAGGAGAACTACTGCGATTGTGCCCTGGTTCATCCGGACGAGCACCTCAGTAGAGAAAGCCGAAAACTGACTATCATGATATAGCGTGAGACTGGTCAACCACTCGATGACCTAGCGGAATCTTCGGGATTCCTCCGCCTTAACGAAGGGCTGTTTGTCGGCCACGCATGTACGCGTCGCGAATCTGGATGAGCGCAGAGCCACCAGGGGCTATATAGTAGCCCCACTGTCAAACTCCTCTGGCTAAGTGAAAGTGTTAACGCATTATAGTCTGATTGCCTAGTTCGCTGCGCTATCACCTCCTTAATGGACCAAGATGTTGGATCAAGTGTGAACATGCGTCTTCTGCGAACACCCCCGCATTATATGTGTGGGGACTGAAGCCGACGACTGCCATCTTTCAAGTTATATACATATATACATAAACGGCCGCACAAGAGGGATCATAGTACTTTTGGGCAAAAGTATAAATACAGCCTTGATAAATTCAATAAAACATTGTTTTTACAATGGGAATACATGTCACTTAAACATAATATTCTTCGAGCACTGAGCGTCTGTCAAACGAGCGCCTTCAAGAACTTCTTCAAAGTAGTGCTCGGCGGCCACTCGGTCTATGGCCGAACCCTGTGCCGCAACAGTGGTGGCATCCGTCTCCGCCCAGTATGTTTTGACACAGGCAAGGGCCATCCGCGGGCCCTCTATGCACGCCGACCTCTTTACAACATCGATGCGTGGCACAGCTTCAAGGAATTGTTTCACTAAGCTAAAGTAGCTACTCGGCCTTGGCCCTCCCGGCCACAGGTGATCCACAACGGACCTCATGGCAAGTCTGGACAACCTATGGAGCTCGGCCCAACCGGTCAATCGCTCATTCAACAGCAGCGGACGGACTGGAGCGTGAAACTATGACCAGAATAGCTTTCCCACTTTGGGACCTTTCTGATCCTTGAAGTACTCGGCTGCATCAGCAGCACTTGCAGCCAAATCCATGTACGTGTCTGCAGAACTCCATAGCCGGTCCAGAGGAGCATACTTCGGATCTTCAAACTTAGTCCGCAACAAGAAGGTCTTCCCAGACACGATATCTGTAGCTTGATTCAGCTCCTCCTTCGTCGCTCTAATTTTGGAGCGGGCTTCCTTGGCAGCCACCCGGGCCTTCTCCAGGTCCGTCGCCTTCGCCCGGTTTTCCTCTTCAAGAAGCCGGTTACGGTAAGCAACATCTTTTAACTCCACGGCCATCTTGGCAATTTTTTCTTTGCTCTCGCAATGTGCGGCCTCTTCGGCCCTTAACTCTTCGGCCGCCTGTAAAGCGGCCGCATTGCTACTCCTTGCTTGCTCCTTGGCTCGGGAAAGCTCCGCCCGAAGGGTCTCCACGGTGGCCGCTCCATCTGTAGTCACAACATATTAAAGATACAGGCATCATACTGCTCTTATTATGTGATGATCACCAGAAAAATCACTCACCCTGTGCCTCGTCAAGCCGCTTGTTGACAAGCACGATGTCAGCATCTGCCGCATCCAGTTGCCACTTTAGTTTGGCAAACCCATCAGTCCGGCTAGCCACCGGAGCTTCAACCACCTGCACATAAAGGCGGTCTGGTTATAACCTGGGACTATGATCCTCTGTTTGCCGCCGTTCTCGACGACAACCAGAGTCTCAGGGGCTATTATCTGAATGGGCATACCTAACGTATGCGGTACTATTAAAGGCATACATTATTTTACGTACCTCGAAGCCTTTCAGCAAACTCATAAAAGCTTCGTGCAAACTGCTTCCGGCGGATGAAATCCTTTCAATTACCGTACCCATTAGCGTATGATGCGCTTCCGAGACGACAGCTTTCCCCAGAAGATCCTTCAGCGTGTCCGACCGCACACAGTACGGACCCTTGTCATCGCTCTCCTCAGGAGGCGGATACTGGGGATGCCGGGCAGCCAAATGGTTACCCTCTGGCGATATTGGATCCGGAGATACCCTTCGCGACGACACTTCAAGGTCGCCCGCTTCTTGAGCTGGGGAGTCCGGGGGAGGCGTTTCGCTCTCCATCATCTTCGGAAGAAGATCCCCCGAAGATGAACTCTGTCGAGAAGGGCTGTGATCCGGACTACAATTTACAAGCATTGTTTATTGTCTTCGGAAGTAAGGTAGGATATCTTCACTATTAAGTACTTTTTGATTACTTACAACTCAGTAGAGTGCTGATCCCCGCGCGGACATTGTGCAGCAAGAATACCCTCCGAGGCAGGACCCTATGGTGGAGATTTCTTCTCCCATTTGGAAACCTTAGTTCCCGGATCTTCAGAGGTAGTCCTCTTCCTTCCCCGGGGAGAGAGAATGTCAGATTCTTCCCCTTGGTTATCCTCCCTCGCGGAGGCGCTCATTCCCTCGATTGGAATAGGTAGCGATGGAGGCCCGCTTTCGCCCTCTTTATTCCCCCTTCATCTTCCTTTGAGGACACTAGACAAGGTGCTGGCTCGAGCATCTTTTCCTGCACCGGATTGTCCAAGCCTCAGGAAGGGGGCCGAACACCGGATCATCTTCACCTTTGTTATCCAGTCCTGGTCAAAGAGCGATTCTTCAGAATGATGTCATGATAAATAAAAGGATAGTGTGTTCGGCCATGGGATTACTTACTTGGGCAGCGGGGCGGTTGTAGCTCAGGCCCACGTCCTCGGTAGTGTCCGCACACTCTATTTGGGTCCGAAGAACGATTTGTACATCTCCTTGTGCGTCATGCCGAGGAAATTCTGAATAGTGTGCGGTCCTTCCGGGTTGAATTCCCACATGCGGAGGGGCCGACATTTGCAAGGCTGGACTCAACGAACCAGCATAACTTGCATTACCATAACTAGACTGAAATCTCCCTTGAAGAGATCTCGGATACGGCCCTACAGTATTGGCACGTCCTTGGCTAGACCCCAGCTCAGCCCCCTGCTGATCCATGACATCAGTTGTGGTGGAGGGCCCGAGCGAAAGGTGGGGGCAGCTACCCACTTGGCACTTTGGGGAGCTGTGACGTAAAATCACTCCCGTTGCCACAATCCATACACCTCTGGAAAGGAACCCTTTGGCCATGGAGTGTCAGCAATTTTGCTTATTAGAGCACCTCCGCACGCTCCGTACTTCCCCTTGACCATCTTCGGCTTCACATCGAAGGTCTTGAGCCACAGGCCGAAGTGAGGGGTAATGCGGAGGAAGGCCTCACAACCGACAATAAAATGATGAGATGTGAAGAAGGGAATCCGGGGTCAGATCGTAAAAATCCAGCCCGTAATAGAACATAAGACCCCTAACAAAGGGATCCAGAGCAAGGCCTAGCCCTCGGAGGAAGTGGGAGACGAACACAACGCTCTTGTTGGGATCGGGAGTAGGGACGACCTGCCCTCGGGCGGGCAGCCTATGCGAAGTTTCAACGGTCAGATATCTGGCCTCCCTCAACTTCTTGATGTCCTCCTCCATGACGGAGGAAGGCATCCACCGCCCTTGAAGGCTGGATCCGGACATGATTGAAGGTCTGAAGCACCTGACCTGGGCTTTGGGTGATAGAACTCGAGGCGGGGGAAGGATTCGATTGAGCACGGGAGGGAAAAAAGAAAAATCCTTGTCCCTTTATAAAGGGGATGAATATCAGGCGTTCTCCACATGGCCGTTCGAGACTTACCTAAGATCTAGGAGTCATACCGACAGGCACGGTTGGGTTACCCACGTTTGTATTGATGAGAATCCCGTGATAAGGGGAACACGATCTCTTCTTTGACAAGACGTGTCAAGAAACCGCCTCGCATTATGTGCGGGGCTGGTTAAAGAAAAACGGTTCAAACAATTACCGGGCCGTGGCGTGATGTCATGCTGCCAAAACGTGTCAGCAGATTAGATTTATTCTCTCTACGGTGGTATGTGGAACTTATTTTGCAGGGTCGGACACTATCCTTGTATTTAAACTCTTCTGTGGTGTATTGGAGGAGGAACCCGCCTTGCAATGCCGAAGACAACACTGCGCGCCAGACTCATCGTCATTGAAGCCTGGTTCAGGGGCTACTGAGGGAGTCCTGGATTAGGGGTTCTCTGGACAGCCGGACTATATCCTTTGGCCGGACTGTTGGACTATGAAGATACAAGATTGAAGACTTCGTCCCGTGTCTGGATGGGACTCTACTTGGCGTGGAAGGCAAGCGAGGCAATACGGATATGCATATCTCCTCCTTTGTAACTGACCTTGTGTAACCCTAGCCTCCTCCGGTGTCTATATAAACCGGAGGGTTTTAGTCCGTAGGACAACATACAATCATACCATAGGCTAGCTTCTAGGGTTTAGCCTCTCTGATCTCGTGGTAGATCAACTCTTATACTACTCATATTATCAAGAATAATCAAGCAGGACGTAGGGTTTTACCTCCATCAAGAGGGCCCGAACCTGGGTAAAACATCGTGTCCCCTGCCTCCTGTTACCATCCACCTTAGACGCACAGTTCAGGACCCCCTACCCGAGATCCGCCGGTTTTGACACCGACAGCAGGTACCTTGCTCCCTGCTCCGACGACTGGTGAGGGAGTCCTGGATTAGGGGGTCTCCGGACAGCCGGATTATATCCCTTGGCCGGACTGTTGGACTATGAAGACATAAGATTGAAAACTTCGTCCCGTGTCCGGATGTGACTCTACTTGGCGTGGAAGGCAAGCTAGGCAATACGGATATGTATATCTCCTCATTTGTAACCGACCTTGTGTAACCCTATCCCCCTCTGGTGTCTATATAAACCGGAGGGTTTTTGTTCGTAGGACAACATACAATCATACCATAGGCTAGCTTCTAGGGTTTAGCCTCTCCGATCTCGTGGTAGATCAACTCTTGTACTACTGATATTATCAAGAATAATCAAGCAGGACGTAGGGTTTTACCTCCATCGAGAGGGCCCGAACCTGGGTAAAACATCGTGTCCCCTGCCTCCGGTTACCATCCGCCTTAGACGCACAGTTTGGGACCCCCTACCCGAGATCCACCAGTTTTGACACCGACATTGGTGCTTTCATTGAGAGTTCCTTTGTGTCGTCGCCATTAGGCTTGATGGCTCCTTCGATCATCGATAGTGACATACTCCAGGGTGAGACCTTTCTCCCCGGACAGATCTTTGTGTTCGGCGACTTCGCACTGCGGGCCAACTCGCTTGGCCATCTGGAGAAGATCGAGAGTTACACCCCTGGCCACCAAGTCAGGTTTGGAAGCTTAAACTACACGGCCGATATCCGTGGAGACTTGAACTTCGACGGATTCGAGCCCCTGCCTTGTGCGCCACACGGTCACGATGAGTATGATTTAGCTCTACCATCAGACAGTGTTCATGAGATCGCCCCGGCAACCGCTCCGACCCTCAATTCGGAACCAGCTGCACCATCCATGGACGGGTGGATAGACCCCACCACGGAGGACGCACTCTCATTGGTGATCGAGCCAAGTATCGACCTTACCCTTCACGAGAGCCGTGACGCTAAACTACCGGATTCCTCCCCGGCCATGGACTCCAAACCGCCTGCGCCCGTGCCTATCGAATCCGATTGGGCGCCGATCATGGAGTTTACCTCCGCGGATATCTTTCAGCACTCGCCCCTCGGCAACATACTGAACTCATTAAGGTCTCTCTCCTTGTCAGGAGAATCCTGGCCGAACTATGTCCGGCAGGATTGGGATGCAGATGACGAAGAAATTCGCCGCCCACCCACCACCCACTTAGTAGCCACTGTCGACAACTTAACCGACATGCTTGACTTCGACTCCGAAGACATCGACAGTATGGACGACGATGCGGGAGGCGAAGAGGAACCACTTCCCACCGGGCACTGGACAACCACCTCATCATATGATATATACATGGTGGACACACCTAAAGAAGGCAATGGCGACGAGACAACGGAGGATGACCCCTCCAAGAAGCAACCCAAGCGCCGGCGTCAGCGGCACCGCTCTAAGTCTCGCCAAAGCAAAAGCGGTGACCCCGACACTGGAGATAAAAGCACTCCAGACAGTGCCGAAGACGACAACAATCCCCTCCAGCAAGATTTAGGGCAAGAGGATGGAGAAGCCAGCCCTCCGGAGAGAGCGGCAGATGGAGAGGCATTTCAGCCAAAAACTCAGCCCGCACCCCTACGCCACTCAAATAAAAATGACAAGGCACGGGGAAACATGCTAGACCTGCGAGACGTATTGGAGGACAAAGCAAAACATGCAAGATCGATCTACGGATCACGAGGGCGTGCCACTATGCGAGACGATAACCGTCATGCCAGATACAGTAAAAGTAAATCCGGCGGGGCCGAACACAGCGGGCAAGACTCATTGGAGTTGCGTCGCGATATAGCCCAGTACAGAGGCGCCACACACCCCCTATGCTTCACAGATGAAGTAATGGATCACCAAATCCTAGAGGGTTTCAAACACGTAAATATCGAATCATACGATGGCACAATAGATCCTGCGGTATGGATCGAGGATTTCCTCCTACACATCCACATGGCCCGCGGTGATGATCTACACGCCATCAAATACCTCCCACTCAAGCTCAAAGGACTAACTTGGCATTGGCTCAACAGCTTGCCAGCAGAGTCCATTGGCTATTGGGAAGATCTAGAAGCCGCATTTGTCGACAACTTCCAGGGCACTTATGTCCAACCGCCAGATGCCGATGACTTGAGCCACATAATTCAGCATCCAGAGGAATCATCCAGGAAATTCTGGACACGATTCCTACAAAGAAGAATCAAATCATCGATTGTCCGGATGCAGAGGCCCTAGCAGCTTTTTAGCATAACATCCGCGATGAGTGGCTCGCTCGGCACCTTGGCCAGGAAAAGCCTAAATCTATGGTAGCCCTCATGACACTCATGACCCTCTTTTGTGCGGGAGAAGACAGTTGGCTGGCTCGCAGCAATAACATATCAAAGAACCATGGTACTTCAGATACCAAGGATGGCAATGGCAGGTCACGTCGCAACAAACACAAGCACCGCATTAACAGCGACAATACAGAGGATATGACAGCCAATGCCGGATTCAAAGGCTCTAAACCTGGTCAGCGGAAAAAGCCATTTAAAAGAAGCACTCCAGGCCCGTCTAGTTTGGACCGTATACTCGATCGCTTGTGTCAAATACACATCACCCCCGACAAGCCAGCCAACCACACCAATAGGGATTGTTGGGTGTTCAAGCAGGCCGGCAAGCTAAATACCGAAAACAAAGATAAGGGGTCGCATAGCGATGACGAGGAGGAGCCCCGGCAGCCAAAAACCGGAGGACAGAAGAGGTTCCCCCCACAAGTGCAGACGGTGAACATGATATACGCAACCCACATCCCCAAGAGGGAGTGGAAGCGCGCGCTAAGGGACATATATGCGTTGGAGCCAGTCGCCCCAAAGTTCAACCCATGGTCCACTTGCCGGATCACCTTCGATCGGAGGGACCACCCCACTAGTATCCGTCATGGCGGATTCGCCGCACTGGTCCTAGACCAAATCATTGACGGATTTCACCTACCTCGAGTCCTTATGGATGGCGGCAGCAGCCTGAACCTACTTTATCAGGACATAGTGCGCAAAATGGGTATTAGACCCCTCAAGGATCAAACCCACAAAAACGACCTTCAAAGGCGTCATACCAAGTGTAGAGGCCCATTGCACAGGGTTAGTGACACTGGAAGTGGTCTTCGGATCCCCGGATAACTTCTGAAGCGAGGAGTTAATCTTTGATATAGTCCCGTTCCGCAGTGGCTATCATGCACTGCTCGGGCGAACCGCATTTGCGAGATTCAATGCGGTACCGCATTATGCATACCTCAAGCTCAAGATGCCAGGACATCGGGGGGTCATCACAGTTAATGGAAACACATAGCGCTCTCTCCGCACGGAGGAGCACACTGCGGCCCTCGCAACAGAAGCGCAAAGCAACCTCTTAAGGCAATCCACTAGTTCGGCGATTAAGGACCCGGACACCTTCAAGCGCGCCCGGAGTAATCAGCAACAAGACCGCCTGGCACGTTCCGAGCTTGCATAGCACTGCGGCCCCCACCCCAGTACCAGCCAAACAGCGAAATCCGTGCCACGCGTACATAATTACGCATTGAAAATACCATGGGCACAGGTGGGGAGGGGGGCGCGACTACGGCACGCCCCAAGACGCGGCTCAACCGCACTAGGGGCTTCCTGCTTTGTTATTTTTCTCTCTTTCAGGAGCTTAATCTCTGGAAACCCTGTCCGGCAGTATGATTGCCGAACACATGATGCAGCAACCAAGGAGGCAGAAAGCTACGTCGCACCACGGAATTCCCAGGTGGTCTCTGACAACGAGTTAAATACTCGCTCTAAATACCATTCCTCAGCTTGCCCTTGGAGGGGACATGTCAAATAGTCCTACTTTTTGCTTACCGCACCACTTGTATCATTCTGCTTTAACACACCTTTTTGAATAAACAATGCATAGCACTAGCCTATTATCGCATTCTTTATTCTTATTTTTTTATATATACATATGTTCATTCATGACATCCAGCACCCGTACACTCTGGTACGGCCAATACGCTAGGGGATTAAGCATACCCCATAATACGGCGTGAGAAGTCCGAACACTTTAGACAGTGCGGCACCCTGAACTTATAACATTATATGCATCAGCTCTGAATCATGTCTTGGGTCAATAGTTGGGTTTGCTCGGCTCCCATGTTTTGGTACCTTACGTTCCGCTATATCGGCTAAGGTAGCACTGGGAGAACTACTGCGATTGTGCCCCGGTTCAGCTGGGTTAAGCACCTCGGTAGAGAAAGCTAAAACTGGCTGTCATGATAAGGCAAGAGACTGGTCGCTGTTCGAGAGGTTTCGAGTCCCTAAAGACTTATGCCGCTTAGAGCGAGGAGTCGGCTTTGTCTGGCTTAGGGCGTGTATAGCGCCCCAAATTCGGCCTTCTAAATACTAGGGGCTTCGCCAAAATTTAAAAATATAGAATTCTATGGCTAAGTGAGAGTGATAAAGAATTATAGTCCGATTGCCTTCTTCGTTGCGCTGGGCACCTCCCTCGAAGGACCCAAAAATGGGAACAAGAGTGCTCAGGTTTATCCCGAACACCCCAGCACTCGTGGCATGGGGGTAGAAGCCGACGACTAGCCGTCTCTCAGATTTGATATACAGCTGAACAGAAGGTAATATTTTAAATTCAAACAAGCATTGCATAGCGCATATGAACAAGTTTTCATACCACAGGATCACACGAGAAAGTTCATTCAAATATTACATCTTTCGCACACTCGTCCGCTACAAGACGGGCACCCTTCAGGAC
Source organism: Triticum dicoccoides (assembly GCF_002162155.2). Lineage (NCBI taxonomy): Eukaryota > Viridiplantae > Streptophyta > Magnoliopsida > Poales > Poaceae > Triticum > Triticum dicoccoides. The sequence continues at coordinate 503,070,756 of NC_041380.1, forward strand.
ACCCTCATAATACATCTCGGGGTGGCGATGCTCCTTGCCCTACAGCGGCCCCTCCATCACCAGCTTCTCGGCGTCCATCTTGGCCCAGTGCACCTTCGCACAGGCAAAAGCCCGGCGTGCACCCTCTATGCAGACGGACCGCTTGATGACTTCCAGCCACGGGCATGCATCCACAAGCCGCCTCACCAGGCCGAAGTAGCTATTGGGAAGGGCGTGGCCAGGCCACATCCGGACTATAAAGCCCTTCATGGCCTATTCGGCCGCCTTGTGCAGTTCAACCAGTTGCTTCAGCTGGTCGCTCATAGCCATCAGGTGTTCGGTCCCAGTATACTGAGACGAGAACAACTTCTCCGTCGAGCTTCCCTCCTCGGCCTGGTAAAACTTCGCCACATCCGACACGCTGCGGGGCAAATCTGCGAATGCTCCTAGAGAGCTCCGGACTCGGGTAAGTAACAAGTAATTTACTTTCACATGCTTCCTTGGCATATTGAATGCCTTACCCGCCGCCATCTTCCTCATCGCCTCAATCTCGTGGAGGGCCATTTGGGCTTCAGCCTTGGCATTCTTTGTGCTCTCAAGGGCCGCGGCAAGCTCAGACTCTCGCGTCTTTGAGTCAAGCTCCAACACCTCGTGCTTCATCATGACAGCTTGGAGCTCTTGCTGCACCTCGCCCACCCGTGCCTCTTGCTTTTCCCGCTCGGTGCGCTCCTGGGCCGCTTTGTTTTTGGCCTCAGACAACGCTTGCTTCAGGGTTGCCACTTCGGTCGTGGGCCCTGGCAAATTCATGATGATCCTGCCATTTTGCAATCGCATCTTTTTTGTATATATATATACAAGGTATTACTTACCTTTGTTCTCCTCGAGCTGCCTCTTGGCAAGGCCGAGCTCTATCTCGGACCCCTCGAGGTCCTGCTTTAGTGCGGCGACCTCCGCAGTAAGTGCGGCAGAGGTCAACAACGAAGCCTGAATACGCATATAGACATACTTATATTAGACTCCTGAAAATATTATTTGATCCTCTATTCGTCTTTTCTTTGTGAACACCAAACAGAGCATCAGGGTCTACTGTCGATGCGGTAATATTTTCCCTATATTTTAAATACTTGCCTCAAAGCCTGTTAGAAGGCTGGCACAGGCTTCAGTCAGTCCGCTCTTGGCGGACTGAACCCTCTTGATCACGCACTCATAATAGTGCGTTGCTCTTCGTCGATGGAAGGGCCGCGAAGCACTCCCAGCAGGTTGTCTGGTGCCCGAGTCTGGAACCACTGGAGGTTCGGCGCGGTGTTCGGCTGAGAGCCAAACTTGGAGCCCCCGGGAGCCTTGTTCCCTTTGCTCCTGGAGTCCGGAAGGTCGCCTTGAGGCGCCTCCGGGACTGTCTCCCCCTGGCTCGGTGCCCCTTGAGGCAATACCTCGGCATTGTCCGTAGGGCAAGGGGAGGAGGCGGTCGGAAGTGGATCGCTATCCGTATCCGACGAATCGAAGGAGCCGTCCGACGAGGATACGTCGATATGGGCTTGGGGCGGTCTGCATAATCATATTTGGCGTTAGGAGAAGCAGTGCGACAAACGTATGCTATGAGTTACTCTGGTATCCGAATACTTACGACTTCACTAGGGGCTTGGCCCTGAGCAGCCACTCATCTTCGCCTTCGGCGGCGGTGGTTGAGCAGTCCGGAAGAAGAGTCCTTCCCTTCTTGGACCCTTCGACCTCCCCGGTCGGGGCGGCCTTCCTTTTCTTGTCTCCTCCGGCTGGAGGGGGAGCATCTTCATCTTCCTCCCCGTCTTCATGGGAGGAGTGCGTCGTGGAGTTATCGGACGATGAGTCCGATACCACCTGACGCCGGGAACTCTTTCGGGTTCCCTTGGCCTTCTTCTTGGTCTTCTCCGGCACCTTATAAGGAGCCGGAGTCAGCATCTCCGTCAGGAGAGCGTCTGCGGTGTCTTGAGGCAGGGGGGCAGACAGTCAATCTGCTCCGATGCCTCTACCCAGTCTTGTTAAAGGCATGGGAGCTCAGACCCCGCACATGGTTAAGCTATGGGAAATAAATATCCTACCAGATGTACAGAACTTACCAGATTCGCAGGTCGCTTCGTGCTTAGCCCGCGGTCCTCGGTGAGAGAGGGAGGGACCTCGGCGCCCTTGAACAGCACCCTCCAGACGTCTTTGTGCGTCATGTCAAAGAGCTCGCTTAGAGTCTGGTGCCGGGCTGGGTCGAACTCCCATAAGTTGAAATCCCGTTGTTGACATGGGAGGATTCGGCGGAAGAGTATGATCTGGACTATGTTGACAAGCTTAAGTTTCTTGCTTGTCATGTTCTGGATACACTTCTGGAGTCCGTCCAGCTCCACCGATGAACCCCAGGAAAGGCCCTTCTACTTCCAGGAACTGAGCCGCGTGGGAATTCCGGATCGAAACTCGGGGGCCGCCACCCAGTTGGTGTCACGCGGCTCAGTGATGTAGAACCACCCCGATTGCCACCCCTTTACGGTCTCCACGAAGGAGCTCTCGAGCCATGCAACGTTGGGCATTTTGCCCACCATGGCTCCGCTGCATTCTGCTTGTTGGATGCCTACAACCTTTAGCTTGGTATTGAAGGTCTTTAGCCATAGGCCGAAGTGGGGCCGAATGCGGAGGAAAGCCTCGCACACGACGATGAACGCCGAGATGTTGAGGATGAAATTCGGGGCTAGATCATGAAAGTTCAGCCCGTAGTAGAACTTGAGGCCGCGGATGAATGGATGGAGGGGAAACCCCAATCCACGGACGAAGTGGGGGAGGAAAACCACCCTTTCGTGAGGTTCCGGGGTAGGGATTACCTGCCCCGCGGCTGGCAGCCGGTGCGCGATGTCCGTGGCTAAGTATTCGGCTCCACGCAACTTTTTGATGTGCCCCTCCATGACGAAGGAGGCCATCCACTTGCCTCCCACTCCGGATATGTTTGGAGAGAGTTGAGAAGGAGGATGCGGACTTGGGCATTGGAGCTCGAGTGTGTGAGAATGGATGAGCAAGGAGGAGGAAGGCGTGGGTAGGAAAAGGTGAGATCTTATCCCTTTATAAGGGCGGACTAAACTATGCGCCCCCACTAGCCTGGTAAAACTCGCTTATCCCCCAAGCGCCGTAATTGATGGCGCGGTTGGGTTACCCACGTCCGTATTGATGAGAATCCCGTAATAAGGGGGACACGATCTCTGCCTTGACAAGAAGTGTCAAGAAACCGTCTTGCGTTATGTGCGGGGCTGGTTAAAGAAAAACGGTTCGAATAATTACCGGACCATGGCATGATGTCATGCTGCCAAAACGTGTCAGCAGATTGGATTTGTGGAAATATTATTCTCTCTACAGTGGTATGTGGAACTTATTTTGCAAGGTCGGACATTATCCTTGTATTCAAACTCTTCTGTGGTGTATTCGGAGGAGGAACCCGCCTTGCAATGCCGAAGACAACACTGCGCGCCAGACTCATCGTCATTGAAGCCTGGTTCAGGGGCTACTGAGGGAGTCCTGGATTAGGGGGTCTCCGAACAGCCGGACTATATCCTTTGGCCGCACTGTTGGACTATGAAGAGATAAGATTGAAGACTTCGTACCGTGTCTGGATGGGACTCTACTTGGCGTGTAAGGCAAGCTAGTCAATACGGATATGTATATCTCCTCCTTTGTAACCAACCTTGTGTAACCCTAGCCCCCTCCGGTGTCTATATAAACCGGAGGGTTTTAGTCCGTAGGACAACAGACAATCATACCATAGGCTAGCTTCTAGGGTTTAGCCTCACCGATCTCGTGGTAGATCAACTCTTGTTCTACTCATATTATCAAGAATAATCAAGCAGGACGTAGGGTTTTACCTCCATCAAGAGGGCCCGAACCTGGTTAAAACAACGTGTCCCCTGCCTCCTGTTACCGTCCGCCTTAGACGCACAGTTCGGGACCCCCTACCCGAGATCCGCCGGTTTTGACACCGAGAACTGGCGCCGACGGCGGGGCCAGGGGGCTCCTAGCCTTGGCCCCCGCCCGGCGATAGGTGCAGTGGCCGCCCAAGTTCAAGCCGGAGATGCCGCCGCGCTATGACAGCGCGGCAGACCCGAGGCTTTCCTGATGGCATATGAGGAGGCCGTCCTTAAGGTCGTGGGCGATGACAAGGTCATGGTCAACTGGCTTCCCATGGCCCTCACTGGCGCACCACGCGCCTGGCTGCTCAACCTCCCCGGATCCACGGTGGCATCCTGGGAGGAGTTGCACGGCCTTTTCGTTGCCTGCCACATGGCACCGGTGCCCCACGCGGTTGCAGCCCTCCTCGGTGGCTCACAAGCACCACCCTTAGATCGTCACGTCAAGCCGTTTTTTCGCCAGGTCAGCGCTGCTTCCAAGCGCCCCGGGGCTCCGCCGGGCTGGGCTACGCATGAGGCCGACCTCACCTTCGACTCAGGGGATCATCCCGCCTCCATCGTCGGCTCGGGTGCGCTCCCAATGCTTTGCACGCCCACCATCGGCCATGTGTCAATCACCAAGACGCTCATCGACAGCGGCGCCGGCCTCAACGTGCTCTCCGTCAAGGCCTTCAGCCTTCTTCACGTAACGCTCGAGCTGCTCCGTCCTAGCAAGCCTTTCACAGGGGTTGGCGGAGGCTATGCCCGCTCCCTGGGGTATGTCCGCCTCCCCGTGACCTTCGGCATGCGCGACAACTACCGCACCGAGCTCATCGGCCTCCCGTACAACGCCATCCTCGGGTACCTGGCTCTGGCCTAGTTCATGGCAGCAACCCACCTGACTTACAACCTCATGAAGATGCTGGGGAGCGAGGGTTTCCTCACCATCAAGGGGGACGCCAAGGAAGCCTCGATGACGCTCAAGCTCGCCCTCAAGACCGCCGCAACAAAGCAGCCCTCCGACTCGGATGCCTCCAAGGCCGAGGGAGCCGCACCAACTAAGAAGAAGCGGTTTTTCACTCAGGACAAGGCAGAAACCAAGCGAGTGCCAGTCGAGGAGGACGGGTCCTCAGGGGCAACCTTTACCATAGGCGTCAACCTCGAGGCTGGTAAGGAGGAGGCGTTGGTGAAGTTCTTGCGCGCGAACAAGGAAGTGTTTGCTTGGGAGCCCGATCAGCTGGTGGGGGTCCCAAGAGAGGTGATAGAGCACCACCTAAAGGTGTGCCCCAACATACACCCCGTGAAGCAGAAGGCGAGGTGGCAGTCCACGGAGAAGCAAGCTTTCATCGTCCAAGAAACCCGCAAGCTGGAGGCTGCGGGTGTCATTCACGAGGTTCGGTACCCCGAGTGGCTGGCAAACCCCGTCGTCGTCCCCAAGAAAGACGGGAAGGAGCGGATGTGCGTCGACTACACCAACCTCAAGAAGGCCTGTCCCCAAGATCTGTTCCTGCTTCCACGCATCGACCAGATCGTCGACTCCACTGCCGAGTGCGACTTGCTAAGCTTCCTAGATGCGTTCTCAGGGTATCACCAGATCAAGATGGTAGTAGAAGATGTGGAGAAGACGACCTTCCTAACCCCGTGTGGGGTATACTGCTACACTTGCATGCCTTCCGGACTGCGCAACGCAGGCGCAACCTTCCAGCGACTCATGCACATCGCCTTGGGTCGGCAGCTCAGGAGGAACGCTGAAGCCTACGTCGACGACATCGTGGTGAAGTCTCGGGAGGAGAGGACCTTGATCCAAGACCTGGAGGAGACCTTTGAAAGCCTCTGCCAGGTGGACTTGCGGCTCAACCCGGAGAAGTACGTATTTGGCGTCGCTTTCGCCAAGCTGCTGGGTTTCCTTGTGTCCCACAGGGCGATCGAGGCCAACCAGAGAAGGTCAAGGCCATTGAAGACATGAGTCCACCGCAAACCCTCAAGGAAATACAGAAGCTTGCTGGACGGGTGAATGCGTTGTGATGCTTTATTTCCATGCTGGGAGAGCGTGCCCTACCCTTCTTCAAGCTGATGAAGAAGAAGGGCCCGCTCGAGTTGACCCTGGAGGCCGACCTAGCATTTCAAGACCTCAAGAGATACCTGACTAGCCCCCCAGTGATGGTGGCACCGCGACCTCTCGAGCCCCTAGTGCTCTATCTTGCCGCCACTCCCTACTCCGCCAGCGCGGCTTTAGTGGCGGCTCGGGAAGACCACCAAGCCATGGGCGCATCACGCCGAGCTACACCTCCAGCAGAGACGACGCAAGACCAGGAGGGCGCCACAAGGGCTGCCACAGCAATAGCAAAAGAGCAAGCTCGGCAGGATGACGCTCCCGAACCCGCAAAGGCCTCGACAAGCGATCGAGCGTTGGGGGCTCCACCACCTCAGGAGGCACCACAACTCCCAGAAGACGCAAGCCTCATCAATGCGCCTACCCTCGTCGAGCACCCAGTATACTTCGTCAGCACGGTGTTGCGGGACACAAGAGCATGGTACCCCATGCCTCAAAAGCTCCTGCTCGCGCTCCTGGTGGCCTCACAAAAGATGCGACACTACTTTCAAGGCCACCTCATCAAAGTCGTCTTGGCCTACCCACTGGAGAGGGTGCTCAGGAGCCCCAACTCTGCTCGAAGGGTTGCTAAGTGGAACATCGAGTTGCAAGCATTCCAGTTGGAGTTTAGCACTACCAGGGTCATCAAGGGATCCACACTCGCTGATTTCGTGGCAGAATGGACAGACCCTCCGGCGCTTGAAGTAGGTGAAGATCTCCCTCTCACCGGGAAGTGAGGCGCCTGATGGCTGGGTCATGTATTTCGATGGTGCCTTCGCACACCAGGGCGCGGGGGCTGGAGTGGTGCTCATCTCACCCACTCAGGACAAGCTCTACTAAGTTGTGCAGCTCTGCTTTCAGCAGGGCGAGAAGGTCTCCAACAACATCGCAGAATACGAGGGCCTCATAGCTGGCCTGAAAACTGCGGCAACTCTGGGGGTGAAGCGCCTCACCGTTAGGGGTGACTCGCAGGTCCTCGTCAGCTTCTCCAACAAGGTGTACGAGCCGAAGGACGAGCACATGGAAGCATACCTCGCGGAGGTGCGCAAGATGGAGAAGCAATTCCTGGGCCTGGAGTTGTAGCACGTGCCCTGTGGCACCAACAAGGAAGCTGACGACATCGCTAGAAGAGCATCTAAGTGACAGCCCCAAGAGCCTGGCGTCTTCGAGGAGCAACTCTTCAAGCCATCAGCAACACCACCGCTTTCGAGAACAGCTCAGCCTCGGGAGGAACTCCCGCAGCCGCCTGCCACAGGAGCCCCGGCCTGTGGCCCGACCTCGGGAGTGCGCCTACTCTTGGCACTTGAGCCCCAGGAAGGATTCTAGACCAAGGAATTCAAGGAATACCCGACGCAAGGGACGTTGCCGGGGAAGGAGGAGGAGGCGGAGCGCGTGGCCCGGCAGGCCACAGCATACTGCATCCAGGACGGTGAGTTATACATGAAGCGGCCAAATGATGTTTCACTGCGTTGTATCTCCACGGAATAGGGGAAAGAGCTGATAGCCGACATACATGGCGGGGACTGTGGGCATCATTCGTCATCGCGAACCCTTGTCGGCAAGGCATTCTGCAGCAGATTCTACTGGCCTAGGACACTCAATGACGTAGCTGAGCTGGTGAAGTCCTGCGAGGCTTGCTAATTCCACGGCAAGCAGATCCATCAACCAGCTCAGGGCCTCCAGACCATTCCACTCTTGTGGCCGTTCGCAGTGTGGGGGCTAGATATCCTTGGCCCGTTCCCTCAGGTTCCTAGGGGCAATCGATACATCTGTGTCGCCATCGACAAGTTCACTAAGTGGGCGGAGGTTGAAGCCGTCCGCACCATCCCAGCTAGCTCTGCGGTTAAGTTCATAAAGGGCCTCGTGAGCTGTTTTGGTGTCCCCAACCGCATCATCACCGATAATGGCTCACATTTCACTAGTAATCTCTTCAAGTTATATTGTGCTAACCTTAGAATGCAGATCTGCTACGCTTCAGTAACGCACCCCAGGAGCAATGGCTAGGCCGAACGTGCCAATGCGGAGGTCCTGAGAGGCCTCAAGACCAGGACCTTCAAGAAGAAGCTCGAGGCCTGCAGCAGGGGCTGGCACGATGAGCTCCAGTCCGTGCTGTGGTCCATCCGCACCACCGCCACCAAGCCGACGGGCGAGACCCCGTTCTTCCTCGTCTACGGAGCAGAAGCAGTCCTCCCTCACGAGGTCGAACATCGCTCTGCACGGGTCCTGGCGTTTGATGAAACACAGCAGGACGCCAGGCGGGGGATGGACCTCGTGCTGGGGGAGGAACGTCGCCGCAAAGCCGCACTACGGGCAGCAAGATACCAGCAGGCGCTGCGGCGGTATCACTATTGTAGCGTCCGCTCCAGGACGCTCGAGGTGGGTGACCTCGGCTTGAGGCGGGTTCTCTCCAGGGAAGGGCTGCATAAGCTCTCACCCATGTGGGAGGGCCCGTTCAAGGTCGTCCATGTCTCCAGGCCTGGCACCGCGCACCTGGAGACAGGACAGAGTACCCATCCAGAACGCCTGGAACATTCAGCACCTCAAGAAGTTCTACCCCTGAAGAAAGGCCCAGCACCTGTGAAGAAGGCTCGGTGCCTGTGAAGAAAGTCCCAGCCCCTGTGAAGAAGGCCCGGCGCCTGTGAAGATCGCTGCCCGCAACACTCTCACGTAATAACGAGTGGGGTTGTACACGCCCCGTAGTCTCAGGAGCGCCGCACTTGGGCCTCAGGGGCTCCCTCCCACGTCTTAGTGGCAGCACTTAGCTCCGCGCTGGTGAGAAGACGTCAAAGACTAGACTAGGTGCTGGACGCGGCTTCTCATTTGCTTTCCGAAGTTGGCTCGCCTCTCTTAAATTGAAATTTTCTTTCTGGTGTCTCTTGCTGGTCTCTGTTGGCGTTCTGGGAACAGGGGTCCCCAGACTTGCCTGCCTGCGGCCCACAGCGTGGCTGGGTTAGCAGGTCTGTACGACCCATCTTCATCGACAAGGCATTCAAGACACTCGCGAGGGGCCAAGCCTCACGAGGTGGACGATGCAAGACCTCCTCAGGAGTGGCCTTGCCAGGCAGGCTCACGAGGGGTGGAGAGATCAAGGCAAGGCAAACCTCACGAGGTCCTTGTGACGTGAGCCATGACGATCGAGACCAGGTGGGCGCCAGACGGGCACCAGCACGCGCAGTGTCCTTGCTTCCTCTTTGGTGCCAAGGGGGCAAGCGCGGGTGCGGAGTACCGAGGCATCAAGCAAAGGTTTCCATTTTGGTGCAACGAGACCAAGACCAGAAGGACGGCAAGACGGAGGTCACCATGGAGGCTAGGACGGCGTCACCACCAGAACCTTTAGCAAGCGAAGACCACCTTTTGTCAGGATAGCTTGTACTAGCTGTCCTCTTTCAAATTGGCCATTGATGGCTCCCTTTCTGCTCAATATTTGGGGTGAGGACCAGGGCCTATATAAGTAGAACTAGCCACCACAGTAGAGGGGACTGATTCAGAGGCATCTCCCCCACACAAGTTCGCCTAGCACAAGAACACCTCAACCTCAGGAGGTTGTTCTTCCCCTTGTACTATTCATCATCAGCCCAAGAGGCAATCCACCACCACCACACTGGAGTAGGGTATTACACCACAACGGTGGCTCGAACTAGTATAAATCTTGTGTCTTTGTGTTGCAAGTTCATCGAGTTAATCCGCGAGATCTTCCCAAGCTAGGGCGTGGATCGATAGGGAGAAAACATTCGCGCGCACCCTAGTGTTCGAACCTTGAGGGTTTTGCCGGAACCCGTGATCCGACAGTCTCGCCCTTTCACTTTCTTCCTCTGTTTCTGCCTTCGTTTCTTTGGTTGGCCTGTACTCTCTCGCGCGTTCCTCGCGAGGGGGCTGAACAGGTACCTTCGTGAGCTTCCTTCTTCTGCTTTTCGCCTCCTTCTGTTTTTTGGGAGGTACCCTCGTTCGAGCCGCCAAGCTGGCGCACCTCTCCCTCAATCCGTGCCCCTCGTGTACCACGATGCAAAGCTCTGGGTCAAAGCCAGCGGTGCCTGCGACCAAGCCTCGGGAGAACGATAAACGTCTTGATGAATTTTTTGCAGTTCCTACGTGCCTATCAGGTCAAGGAGGCCTCTACGGGCACAAAGAATCAAGAAAGCACCTCATGAGGAGGAGACAACTCCGAGCAGGTCAAGCTAAGTTATCCCTACATAAAACGACGATGTTGCGACACAGCACAGGAGCAACAAACATAGCATAATGATTGAGATCATAGTTCGATACACGCCCCTCCGGGGCCCATTCTGGTTTCCTTTTGATGCCGGTAGGAAAGGAAGAACAAAATAAAAGCGGTGTCTGCCCCAACAATGGTCCACGGGGGCAGGCTCCTGGCACCGTCCCGAGCTCAGACGAACCCCTCCTCGCGCTTCACGGAGGCGCGGCGGCGAGACGACCCACTGCTGCCTTCAAAGCGGGTGCGGCGGCGCGGCGGCTGGTCGTAACCACCACTGCTGGAGCTGTTGCTGGAGGAAGAACCGCCGTAGCTAGACGAGACATGGTCGGCCCCAAGGGCGGGTTTGCCCTCGTCCTCATCATGACCATCGCCAAGGTCGAGCACCTCCTCGCGGTCGTTGACCTCGGGGCAGCACCCGGCGCGGTGACCATCTTCCCCAAACACCCTCACGTAGAGGGTCACGTCACCGTCATACCTGAAATGGGGGGTGCACCGCCTGCCCAGGCCACGCGTGCGGGCAAACGTCTGCCAGCCATGGGCCAGGGCTATGTTGTCCGTGACGGAGACCTCGATCGCGACCCAGGAAGCCCTGCTGCAGCAGCCGTCCGCCTGCAGCCAGAACCCGCCTGGACCAGAGGCTGGCATCTCGTCGAGAAGAAACACGGGGGCTGAAGCCAGTAGTCGGCCGGGTTCTCCGACCAGATGATGAACTCCGGCATCACCTCCGCCGAGTGGAAGCGCGGCCGGAAAGGCCGCACGAACACATCATGTCTCCCTTCATCAACAGGACCACCATGGCTGGAGCGCCCACTGCCACGCGAAGCGGCACCGCCACGGCTGCGCGGGGCCGCTGCGGGCGTCGTAGTGTACTTGCGGGGACGGTCGCGTCCACGCTTGGGCGCCGGAGAGCCGGGCCCCTCGCGAGGGGCCTTCCGTTTCTCCGCGGCGGAGAACCTCTTCGACGGTGCCATTGGTGTTGCAACTAGCGATGGAGCAAAGAGCAAGAAGCAAGCGGAATGGTAAGAGATGGGCGACGGGGGCTCTGCCCCCCTCCCCATTTATAGCAGAAGAAGGCCAACCAGTGCCCCCACGATCATAGGTAATGATGGTTTTTCCCTACGTGCAGCAGAGACTCGTGAAATCGGGTAGTTGCCGAGGCGACATGGGGAAGAGGAGACGCCCATGTCCAATCAAATGCCACGTGTCCACCAAGGCCGCGGGCTATTGGGGACCGCGGCGCTCTGCACTTGCCCCTTAGGCTTCGCCTCGAAGCCAAGCCGGAGCATGCCTTGGGCCCGGGGGGCTACTGTCGGTGTTCTGGGAACGGGGGTCCCCAGACTTGCCTGCCTGCGGCCCACGGTGTGGCTCTGCGAGCGGGCCCGTACGACCCATCTTCACCAGCAAAGACTCAAGACCCTCGCGAGGCGGACGACACAAGACCTCCTCAAGAGCGACCTCACTAGGCTGGCTCACGAGGGGCGGAGAGATCAAGGCCAGGCAGACCTCGTGAGGTTCCGATGATGTGAGCCATGACGACCAAGGCCTGGCGGACGCCAGGCGGGCGCCAGCACGCACAGTGTCCTTGTTTCCTCTTTGGTGCTAAGGAAGCACGCGCACGCGCAGGCGTGGAGTACCGAGGCGTTAAACAAAGGTTTCCATATCGGTGCAATGAGACCAAGACCAGCAGGACGACAAGACGGAGGTCACCCTGGAGCCCAAGACGGTGTCACCGCCAAAGCCTTTGGCAGGCGAAGACTGCTTTTGTCAGGATAAGTTGTACTAGCTGTCCCCTTTCAAATTGGCCGTTGTTGGCTCCCTTCCCGCTCAATATTTGGGGAGAGGACCAGGGCCTCTACAAATAGGACTAGCCACCACCGTAGCTAGGGGGATCGATCGGTCAGATCGAGAGAGAGCAGAACAACCACAACTTCACCGAGCACAAGAACACCTCCCCTCAGGAGGCTGTTCTTCCCCTTGTACCGTTCATCCTCAGCCCAAGAGGCAATCCACCACCACACACTGGAGTAGGGTATTACACCACAGCGGTGGCCCGAACCAGTATAAATCTTGTGTCCCTTGTGTTACGAGTTCGTCGAGTTAGCCCGTAAGATCTTATCAAAGTTAGGACATGGATCAGTAGGGGGAGATCTTCACGTGCACCCTAGTGTTCAAACCTTGAGGGTTTTGCCGGAACCCGTGATCCGACAAGCGCCTTCCTCTGCAGTTCACGTGAAATGAAGCAAAAATGCATCATTTAGCTAGCAAGAAGTACTTGCTCTCGTGAGCTGGCCGGTTGTTCTTTAGTAGTTGCACTAAAATTGAGGAACATTAAGGCTGGCTGTCCAGCTCTTGTAAGGTGCAACTATAATTTTCTTACCCTTTGTGCAGTTCCACTAAAATAAAGTGCCATTGTGGTGACAGCGACGGCTCATCTTGCAAAGGCTAATAAAATGTTGCACGAGATTATCAGCAAAATTTGACGGAGATTTTGGAAACTCCAATCACCATTTTGTGTAGTTCCACCAAAATTGAGATATGTTGCGCACGTGACATTTTAGTTGAACTGCACAAGACACTCATTCCAAAAAAGTGTTTTGTGCAGTTCACCAAAAGAACACAATAGCAACAAGGTGAAATGGATATCCCTATCTGCACAAAAAGATAGAAAGTAAACAGTCGCTGGTCAATAAGAATATATGAAACATACACGAAATGAAAAGAATCATCTTAATTATGTTCATGTCAATCATGCAAGGACAATAGAAATTTTAAAACGTCAGTAATGCTTCACGTTACCGGAAGCATTACGATCAACAATGACATTCGTCAAATATGGGATTACTTTAATGGTGGCATTACTTTTTTACCAGATACAATAAATCAACAGCAACTAAAGTGTTGGTTTAAGTGCATGGGACCATGGGGACACCAGGACACTCAGCAGCGTAAAGGAGCAACTTACTTATCATACTGGGGAAAACAGCAGGAGTACCATTTGTAACACAGTTTAATTGCATCATATCACATGAGGCATTAGATTAACAATAACACTGGTTATACATGTCCCTAAGGTAACAGTGTGATCGCTTCATTTTACATCCGCCCTTACATTAACAACAGCAAAAGGTTGGTATAAGGACATGCGACAGTGGATGCATCAACGCAATGTACCTACAAGGAGGCATAAAGTGGTGATGCCGAGTTTGTTCATGCTTTGTGAGGGCAGCAAATCTAATCCTGGAGACCTTTTACTATGTGAGGGCAGCAAATTTAATCCTGGAGACCTTTTACTATGTGAGGGCAGCAAATCTAACCGTGCAGACCTTTTACTATGTGAGGGCAGAAAATCTAATCCTAGAGACCTTTTACTATGTGAGGGCAGAAAATCTAATCCTGGAGACCTTTTACTATGTGAGGGCAGCAATTCTAATCCTGGAGACCTTTTACTATGTGAGGGCATCAAATCTAATCCTGGAGACCTTTTACTATGTGAGGGCAGCAAATCTAATCCTGGAGAACTTTTACTATGTGAGGTCAGCAATTCTAATCCTGGAGACCTTTTACTATGTGAGTGCAACAAATCTAATCCTGGGCATACTTTGTTGACTTGTCCACCAGCCGCCACTTTCTATCCTTTTTTCAACCAATAATAGGTCTGTTCCTTATCCAGTTTGTACTATGTTTTCCCATTATTTCCCTTTTCAACCAAGAGACTGGTTGGGTATCCGGTCTCTACTGCTTTCACCATATTATTTCCTCTTTGAATCAAGTCCTAGATTCATGCTACAACTTTCCCCCTTTCTTCGTTGTTTGAACCAAGTCCTAGATTTGAATGCATGAAGTAGATTTACCTCTAATAATACTAAAAATTTAGGTTGCTTTGGAAGAGCTAATGGGAGTTGAAAAAGATGCACATGCAGATATGTGGGGAGCTGGGGCAGTAGAGCAAGGCCGCTTTCGAAGAACTTATACCTGAGGGTCGTCGGGATGTCGGCGGCAGCAGGTCAGATATGTGCACGATACGGCAAGGAGGAAGAAGGGTTGGAGGACCTCTCGAGCCAGCGCTGTGTCGGAGAGAACGGCACGGGTAGAGGATCGGGCCCCTCCGGCAGCAGTGGGTTTCCTCCCTCGCCGGCGATGACTGCGTGAACGATGCACCTAGTCCTCTGCACACACCAGCCAAAGGGATCTGGCCGGATTTGTGACTAGCGGTGAGCAGAGAGAAAATGTTGCTACCACTATCTTGTTTAGATCTAGAGAGGATGAGAGAATGAAGAGAGCAACCCTAGTAAAGCAAGCGCTCAGCCCCTGCGTACATATATAGTGGAGTGACTATCTTTTTCTCTCCACAACAAGCGTTTCAATTTGTGTACGTGGCATTAAAGAGAAGAAACTCTCTATTTAAGGTGACTAACTATACGACTCCTACTCACTGGTGCGCGTCGGTCCTAAACAAATGGTTTAAAACCCCTTTCTGCGACGACATTTGGAACCGTCGCCAAGTGAGAGTGGGCGATAGGGGGGTCCACCCCACACGACCCAGAAACTGTCGGGGATAGGGCCCCTACAGTACTCCTACTCATTTCTTCTCGCATTGCCATCGGAGTCAGGATACTGTGCTGCTATGTTTACGATCTGCGGCCCATCACAAATGGTTCACTATTATAGAACGTGTATGATGCGCGGCCCATCACAAACGGTTCACCGTTAAGAAGATTAGCTAGTACGAGTGTCGGACAGGATTATGAAACATCGGACCGTCGTAAAATCGTCGTACACGACAACTATTGGACACGCTATTCTATGGTGCAACGTTTAGGATGCATACTTCATCAGAAACATTTCATGGTTGTGAATCATGTACGATAAGGCAAGTAACACAAACGTTTAGTTTGCCCGCACCGTTTGTGATATTGTCTGACATTGCACACGCTTTGCAAACGGCAACTGTGTGCACGTTTGCACACATTTCCTCTCTGTGAACCGTCTCGGATTATGGTGCATATCGCAAACGTTTGTGTTTTACCAATGGTGTGTGTCGTAACAACCTAGAGAGCATACACCGTAATTTAACTGCTGATTTTCCAAATTGTACCGGATTTGGATTTGAATTTGAATGTAAGCTACAGCTTTATTCATATCCATCAGGTTCAAAAAACCAATGCATTATTCGATTCATAGGTACATATGTTCAAGAATTACATAAGAACCAAATAAAGAAAGATGAACCACAGTTGTATACTTGTACTATTAAAGACGGTAAAGAAAGAGGCGAAATATATTCTGGTTGCTGAACAAGGTGAAGCGGAATGCCCATATTGTGCCCTCCTCCATGCAGAAGGCACACACGACTCTAGTCCAACCCCTTGTGATGGCCGACCACCCATCCTTAACGGTCTTCATGAAAACATCTAGATAATCATCGTGTTCTGGTAGAAATACTTTAACCTTTGCATGCCCACCAATCATGTAGTTTGAGAGGTAATCTTGAGTAAACTGTTTGGGCAACCACTGCTGTCTTGGGTTTGTCACGGCAGATGTCCTCGTGAAAGGACTTAGTTGTGGAGCCATCGCAACGGGTTAGCTTAAAGGGGTTAAATCGGACAAGGGGACACGGAAGTTTATACTAGTTCTGCCCCTTCGATGAAGGTAAAAGCCTACGTCTAGTTGTGATTGGTATTGCTAGGGTTTTGAAGGCCAGGGAGCGAATCCGCTTTGTCTGGCTTTCGAGTTGTTGTGGTCTGTCCCTAAACCGCGGCCGGGTCATCCCTTTATATACATAGGTTGACGCCCGCCGGGCTACAGAGTCCCGAAGCCGGTTTATAAACGTATCCGGTTCGGCCTCTCTCTTTCTATCTTACTATACAAGTTACATGACTAGGCCAGTTTACATTTACGTACTGTAACTCGCCTTTGGGCCCTCCGTAAAGCGCTAGCATCTTTACATCTTCATGGGCTTCTAATCTTCAAAGAGTCAACCCGGCTACATAAGGCCGGTTTACCTCCAGTAGTAATATCCCCAACATTAGGCCCCAGATTGGTTTGAACTTGTTCATGTCAATCTTCCACACTTTAGAAAAAATCTTCTCTCTTGTCTTCATTTTTGATCTTGTAAACCGCCGTGACTTCATACTTCAAAATTATGATAAACCGTCCTGACGTCATCCATCCGTTGATATAGGAGACTTCCTTCATTTAATATATATCCAGTTATCGAGGTGACACCTTTATTAACTGATCCATTTTTTAGACTCCTCAATTACCGCACTTGCCATTTTTCACTTCGCCTTATAAATAGGACCGAGGGGTCATTTTCACCGTTTCCCCCCGTGCCTCTTCGCATCGTCTTCCTCGTGCTGCTCAGCCTCTGGAACTCCGCCGCCACCGTCGATCGTCGTTTCTGCTCCGACCTCGGCTGCTGCGTCGCCCTGAACGCACCAGAGAACTGCAGCGCCCTTCCGCTTCCTCACTAGCTCCGGTAAGTTCTCTGCTTTTTTCACCATAGATCTGTTCTAGGGTTTCAATATTCCTCGCGGTTCTTCCAAAGTTCATCAGTGCTATTCTTCCATCTTCTTCCTTTAATAGATGGACACTTCATGCTTGATACATCTCTTACCGTAGCTTTGTAGGATCGAAAGTATGTCTAGAGGGGGGTGATTAGACTACTTGACCAAATAAAAACTTAACCTTTTCCCAATTTTAGTTCTTGGCAGATTTTAGCTATTGTAGGATAAGTCAAGCAATCATCACACAATTCAAGCAAGCATGCAAAGAGTATATTGGCAGCGGAAAGTAAAGCATGCAACTTGCAAGAATGTAAGGGGAAGGGTTTGGAGAATTCAAACGCAATTGGAGACACGGATGTTTTTCCCGTGGTTCGGATAGGTGGTGCTATCCTACATCCACGTTGACGGACACTTCAACCCATGAAGGGTAACGGTTGCGCGAGTCCACGGAGGGCTCCACCCACGAAGGGTAATGGTTGCGCGAGTCCATGGAGGGCTCCACCCACGAAGGGTAATGGTTGCGCGAGTCCACGGAGGGCTCCACCCACGAAGGGTCCACGAAGAAGCAACCACCCACGAATGGTCCACGAAGAAGCAACCTTGTCTATCCCACCATGGCCATCGCCCACGAAGGACTTGCCTAACTAGCGGTAGATCTTCACGAAGTAGGTGATCTCCTTGCCCTTACAAACTCCTTGGTTCAACTCCACAATCTTGTCGGAGGCTCCCAAGTGACACCTAGCCAATCTAGGAGACACCACTCTCCAAGAAGTAACAAATGGTGTGTAGGTAATGAACTCCTTGCTCTTGTGCTTCAAATGATAGTCTCCCCAACACTCAACTCTCTCTCATAGGATTTGGATTTTGTAGAAAGAAGATTTGAGTGGAAAGCAACTTGGGGAAGGCTAGAGATCAAGATTCATATGGTAGGAATGGAATATCTTGGTCTCAACACATGAGTAGGTGGTTCTCTCTCAGAACATATGAGTTGGAATTGTGTATGTGTTCTGATGGCTCTCTCCACGAATGAAGAGGAGGTGGAGGGGTATATATAGCCTCCACACAAAATCCAACCGTTACACACAGTTTTCCAATCTCGGTGGGACCGAATCAACAAACTCGGTCGGACCGAAAAGGTAAACCTAGTGACTGTTAGAGATTTTCGGTGGGACTGACATGCAACTCGGTAGGACCGATATGGTTAGGGTTTGGGCATAACATAATCTCGGTGAGACCGATTACAAAAACTCGGTGGGAACAATTTGCTCTTTCGGTGAGACCGAAAA
This sequence comes from Triticum dicoccoides, assembly GCF_002162155.2. Taxonomy (NCBI): domain Eukaryota; kingdom Viridiplantae; phylum Streptophyta; class Magnoliopsida; order Poales; family Poaceae; genus Triticum; species Triticum dicoccoides. The sequence continues at coordinate 503,088,719 of NC_041380.1, forward strand.
GTTACAAAAGGGAAACAAAGAGTTTACATTGCAATCTCGGTGGGACCGATTCGCTCTTTCGGTGAGACCGAAAAGTTACGAAAGGGAAACAGAGAGTTTGCAATCCCATCTCGGTGAGACCGAGATCCCTATCGGTAGAACCGAATTGCTAGGGTTTGGCAGTGGCTTATGACAAGTGAAACTCGGTGGCGCCGGATAGGAATAATCGGTAGGTCCGAGTTTGGCTTTGGGTTTAGGTCATATGTGGAAGTGGGAAAGTAGTTGAGGGTTTTGGAGCATATCACTAAGCACATGAAGCAAGAGGCTCATTAAGCAACACCTCATCCCTCCTTGATAGTATTGGCTTTTCCTAAAGACTCAATGTGATCTTGGATCACTAAAATATAAAATGAAGAGTCTTGAGCTTTTGAGCTTGAGCCAATCCTTTGTCCTTAGCATTTTGAGGGTTCCACTTTCACATCCATGCCATGCCAATCATTGAGCTTTCCTAAAATAGCCATCTTGGAATAGCATTAGCTCAATGAGCTATATGTTGTTATGAATTACCAAAACCACCTAGGGATAGTTGCACTTTCAAGCTTACCTACCATCATCGTCACAAATCTTTATGCGCAAGGAACTGATCTATCTGTCAAAAATTGCTTCAGTTCTGCACCCCTTCAAGATCCAATTATTTTTGCTTTTCTGTCTTATCTCTAGATCTGAAAGTTTTATACATCACTGTGAGATCTATTTCTCCTCGCACCAATATAAGCGATTTGACATTGGATAAATAGTATATGCCATTAGCCCTCTGATAAACCGGAAGAGCATGTTACCTTCATAATTATGCTCCGGTTTAACAGTGTCTGATCAATCCTGCGCTAGCATTACCTTCTTTCTCATTATACTAGTCTCCGGGTTGTACCATTTATTATATCAGTACATTTCTTACTCCCTTGTCTCTTGTGTATGATCATGCATAATTTATAAACCGGCCTTTCATTTTCAGTTTGTTCGCTTTGCAATGGCCTGCAACTGGGCTCGTTCCTGGGTTACTGAGGCTCAACTGGAAGAGATGGTTAGCATCGGCTCTCTACCTAAGAAAACTGAGATCAAATGGCGAGCCCCAGGAACTGAGAATCCTCCAACCCCAAGACAAGGCCAAGTGGTAATCTTTGTTGACCATATAGGCCGTGGTTTCAAACCGCCGAGGTCAAAATTTTATCGAGATGTGCTTGCCAGCTTCCAACTGCATCCACAAGATATTGGTCCCAATTCGGTCTCCAACTTATGCAATTTCCAAGTCTTCTGTGAAGCCTATTTACAGGAAGAACCAACTGCAGAATTGTTCCGGGATTTCTTTCACTTAAACCAGTGCACAGAGTTTGTGAATGGCCCGAATACAGAGCTTGGTAGTGTCCCGATTCAAAAGCGGAAAGAAGTGGAATTTCCTCATGCCAAACACCATAGCCACCCAAGGGAATGGAACCAAACATGGTTCTATTGCAGAGACACTTCGCCTGAAGATGAGAATCCCCTCCCCGGCTTCCAAGATCATAGATTATCCAATACTCACCCAATGCCACAATGCCTGAGCTCCTCAGAAAGGGCAAAATACACTCCTCAAATCGCCAAGCTCCGGGCCTTTATGGCAAACGGTTTAACAGGTGTGGATTTTGTACGTTGTTGGATATCCTGGAGTATCTTGCCGCTAAGCCGGCGTCCCGGTTTAATGTGCGAATATACTGGTGAGGTTGACGATCCTCAACGCCACTTCAACATCCAATTATCTGAGGAAGAAGTTACTGAAGGGGTAAAGAAAATTCTGAATGAATCGGAACTGGTCTGTAGTCAAACCGGTCTGAATCCCTTCTACACCAAGAACAAACCGCCTGTTGTAAGCATTACACTTCCTCTTCATCTCTAATATCTTTGACTTATACAAGTTGTAACCCTTCTGTCGGCGTTGTGGGAACGGGGGTCCCCAGACTTGCCTGCCTGCGGCCTGCGGCGTGGCTCAAAGGGGGCCCAGCACGGCCCATCTTCATCAACACAAGACTCAAGACCCTCGCGAGGAGCCAAGCCTCGCGGGGCGGACGATGCGGAGCTTCCTCAGGCGCGGCCTCGTGAGGCTGGCTCACGAGGAGGCGGAGAAATCAAGGCGGGGTACCTCCCGAGGTGCCCGTGACGCAAGCCATGACGACTTAGGGCGCCAGGCGGGTCCCAGCCCGCGCAGCGTCCTCCTTTCCTCTTTGGTGCAAAGGGAGCAAGCGCAGCCGCGGAGTACCGAGGCATCAGGCAAAGGTTGCCATTTAGGTGCAACGAGACCAATACCAGGAGGACTACAAGATGGAGGTCACCGTGGAGCCCAAGACGGCTTCATCACCAGAGCTTTGCGCAGGCGAAGACTACTTTTGTCAGGATAGCTGATACTTGCTGTCCCCCTTCAAATTAGCCCGCCATTGTTGGCTCCCTTCCCGCTCGATATTTGGGAAGAGGACCAGGGCCTCTATAAATAGGACCAGCCACCCACATAGCAAGGGAGCAGTTGGTGGGAGAGAGAGAGAGAGAAAGAAAAGGGCGACTGAACTTCTCCTAACAGTTCATCGCACCAACCAAGAGCAGACCCTCGCGAGGCTGTTCTTCCTTGTATTGTTCATCATCATCAGCCCCAAGAGGCAATCCACCCACCACATACTGGAGTAGGGTATTACACCGCAACGGTGGCCCGAACCAGTATAAACCTTGTGTCTCTTGTGCAGTTCTTTCAGTAGTCTAGATCTTTGCGAGACGGAGAGGTAGGAGGCTTAATCTCCGCGTGCACCCCAGAGTTCGAACCTTAAGGGTCTGCCGGAACCCGAAATCCGACATTTGGCGCGCCAGGTAGGGGTGCGCCGGAGTTCGTCTTCCACCGCCCCGTTCTCCTCCGACCGTTGCGTCCATGTCCGACGCTCATTGGGCCCGCGCCGAGCGTAGGGCCGCCATCACTTCCCGCGTCGCCCAGACGGTGCCCGTCGGCGGACGTCCTCGTCCTTCCCCGTCACCCGCCATCAACACCGCCACCGGCTCGGCGGGGGGCGAGCAGCAAGCGTCATCTCAGCATCCATCCGTGCGGCAAGACGGCCGCACCGCTACTCCTTCGCTCACACCAGCTGGTTCTTCGTCCCGTGCGCTCCGCGCACCCTTGGAGGCTCGAGCTGCGCTCATTGCGGCAAACGAGCTCCTGCGCTACCATCCCGTCGACGACGTCTACGAAGAGTAGCTCGACCGCGTCGCCGAGCTCGTCCGCGCCGCAGGGGGCTCTCCCGCGCCGTCGGTTCCGCTGCGCCGCACCCCACCCCGCGTGGGCAACGAAGCTCCGGGGGCGTACCAGCCGCCTCCTCTCCAAGAAGGCGCCATGGCTCCAAGGCGCGTGGCCCCTGGGCAGAACCCGCTCCGTCAGGTGCCAGTGCAGCAAGAACGGAGCTGCCAAGAAGTCCCTCGCCCGCAAGGAGCTGCCCGGGCGCTCCCTGCTTCGGCACGCCGCGACCCTGCTCCAGCTCCGGCATGCCAAGACCCCGCGCTGCTCCTAGCTGCAGCGCATGGGGACCCTCAAGACCAAGCTCTCCACCAGCCGAAGCCTTTCATGGCCACCGCAGGATGCCGTGCCTACACCATCGAGCTACATAGCATCGCGTGGCCCAGCAAGTTCAAGCCAGACCTGCCTCCTCGTTACGAAGGCACGACTGACCCTGCAGAGTTCCTCCAGCTCTATGAGCTGGGCATCGAAGCTGCCAGCGGGGACGAGAAGGTCATGGAGAACTGGTTCCCCATGGCGCTCAAGGAAGGAGCTCGCACCTGGCTCCTGAATCTGGCTCTAGCCACGATCTCTTCCTGGGACCAGATGCGCACCCGCTTCATCGCCAACTTCCAAGGTACTTGCGACCGGCCACCCGCCGTGAGCGACATGTGCCGCATCAAGCAACAACCCGGAGAGACCCTGCAAAAGTACATCCAGCGCTTCAACAGCGGGCGCCTCAAGATCCCCAAGGTGTCCGAGGAGGCCATCATCTCGGCCTTCTCTGATGGTGTGCGCGACGTCAAGATGAAGGAGGAGCTGGGGATGCATGAAGACCTGTGCACCTCCCTAGAGCTGTTCAACTTGGCGACCAAGTGCGCCAGGGCTGAGGAGGGACGCCTCTCCCTCCTCGAGTTGCCTGCCGTAGACCCTGAGGAGAAGAAGCCCAAGGCCAAGGACGTGAAGTGCAAGGGGGCTGCCGTGCTCGCGGTAGAACCAGACACCAAGCGGGGCAAAGATCTGCCTGAGTCCTCCAGGGGCAGCCGGTACTGTGTGTACCACGACCTCCACACCCACAACACCAATGAATGCCAAGAACTCCGCGCCGCGCGAGAAGGAAGGATCCGCCGTCATCCCGACCGCGCCGATCGGGGCTACGGCCGAGGAGGAGAAAGAAACGCAGGACGCTGGGAAGACCGCGGCCCGCGCCAAGGGTGGCGCGATCAACCTCGCGAGGATCGCTGGCGAGACCTGCCTCGCGAGGGGGACTGGAGGGATCAGCCTCGAGAGGATCGCCCACAGGGCAACGCAGGCCTCCCTCCACTGCCGCCTCAGCCAAGGAGGAATGAGGACCGCCATCAAGACGAAGGGGCTGGGGGCTTCCAGGAGCCACGCGCAATCGCCTGCATCCTGGGCGGAGCTCAAGCCCCAGCCTCCCAACGCATCTTCAAGCAGTTTGCCCGCGAAGTGAATGCAGTCCTCCCTAGGCTTGAAGCAACGCGCCCTCTCAGGTGGTTGGCATGCGCGATCACATTCAGCTCAGCGGATCAACTCAAGTGTGCGGCCACAGCCGGAGTCCTCCCGATGCTTTGCTCCCCAGTCATCAGCAATGTACTGGTCACCAGGACCCTCATTGATGGTGGGGCAGGGCTCAACGTCCTGTCCGTGGGAACGTTCAACAATCTCCAAGTGCCCTATGACCAGCTTTAGCCAACCAAGCCCTTCTCCGGAGTCACCGATGGCTCCACGGTCCCGATTGGGCAGGTCCGCCTCCCTGTCACCTTCGGGGCACGCAACAACTACCGCACCAAGCTCATCGACTTCGACGTCGCCCCATCCGCCTGCTGTACAACGCCATCCTCGGGTACCCAGCACTGGCCAAGTTCATGGCCGTAACTCACCATGGCTACAACATCCTCAAGATGCCAGGAAGTGGCGGAGTCATCACGGTGCCCTGTGAAGAGAAGGATGCAGTGTGTTCCCTGGAGCGAGCCTTTCAGGCCGCGTCACTGGATGACCCGGATCGCGGAAGCAGGAGGCTTCCCGAGACCACCCCCAAGAAGAAGAAGACATCGTCCGGACCGGCCCCTCGGGAGGCGGGCCCCTCAAGGCCCGCATCTGCTCAGGGGGAACCTCCTTCCATCGCATAGGAAAGCGCGCCCGGCGCCCTCCTCAGGCAGGGATCGGGGGCTCTCCCCTAGAGGACTCACGAGGGAGGCGCTTGGGCACCAGGTGGAGGCGTGTTTTGAAGCACGTTTCCCTCAAGAAGGAGCAAGGCAAGGAAGGGCAGACCCGCAGGAGTTCGTCGACAAGGCCATTCAAGAACTACAGGAATCAAGAATCATGAGGGGTTGCCGCCATCTATCGGATGTGACTCCTCATCCAGGCGAGGATGGTGGGCTGCGCGTCTGCATCGACGTACCAGGGCTCAACCAAGTCGCTACGATGGAGCGCCTCTGGCCCTCGTGAGTGGGGCGCTGCGGGGGTCCGCCCCACAGCTACGTTCGCATGCCTTACGGCTTGCCGAGCGCGGTAACTACGTGCCAGCGCCTCATGAGGGGCATCATGGAAGCTCAAGAAGACAGGCGTTCCGCAGCCTTGGCGGAGATGGAGATGATTCGCGAAGAACTACCAGTGCCTCCGGAGCCTCTCGAGGCCCCTGGGCCTGGGGGCTCGTGAGGATCGGCTTCCGCAGCCCACCGAGTCTGCTGCACCAACACCCCTTCGCCCTCGACACCTTCAGGTGACATCTTACAAGTTGTATTTCCAGCTGGGAGCGCCCTCCCAGGGCTGCATCGTTCCCAGGCCGCGTGGGTCCGTCCCTGCGGTATGTATCCCTTTTATTTCATGTCGTTAGCTTGCTTTGTTGGGGGCGCCCCTCGGGCTGCATCATCCCCAAGTCGCTCGGGCCAGGCCCAGCGGCATGTATCTCCCTTGCGTTTATTTCCGGCTATGCATTCGCCCATCATGCTTGATTACTTGATGCCTGTCCATGGCACCTCTTCTTCTCCATGTCGACCACTTGCACGTATATGGCGGGTACCTGAGCATTGCGACTCAGGGCTCTTACTGGCTCTCCAGCCCTCACCCTCTGGCCATGTCCACGGCATCGCGACCTGGCATACCATCGACAGCTGAGACAAGCTCGAGGGCCGGGACCCGAGGACGTAGAGTGCCGGCATCTAACCAAATTTGCAGGTACACAGCACAAGATAAGGCCCAGTGCCAGGCGCAACCCGCCTTGAGGTAGGGCCCCGTGAGTCCCGCGCTGGCTCACGGGTGCCCAGACACACCTCAACTAGCCCTACCGTGCCGGCCACGTGTCAGGGCGGGGATGTACACGCCACGGGGGCTCCTCCCAGAGGGGAGCCCCCTCCCACGTACCAGTGGAAGCACCATGCTCCGCGCTGGCTGACGACACTGCCGAGGAGCGGCTATGCCCGTACACATGCGGAAGCGCTATGCTCCGCGCTGGTGATAAACAACTAAGGGTGGCCCCCCGGGCCGCATCAACCTCAGGGATCCCAGAGCTTAGTGTCTAGCCTCATCGCAACGCCTCCCCTCGTGAGCGCCGCGCGAGGGGGCTGGGCACGGGGGCTGCACCTGGGTCACGCCCAGACGTACGCCACCCAGCCAGGCCCCTCGGGCCTGGTTCGTCGCGTGTCTCTCCCCGAGCGGAGCCAAGGTATGAAGGCCGTTTGAGCGTCAAGGGGGACCCCTGAGCATCGCAACTCAGGGGCCTAACTGGTCCCGTAGCCCCTCACTCCTTAGTTCTGAAAGGCTAATGCTGGGTGAGACACGCGCGGGGTCGGGCTCTGCAGACGTAGAACGGTGGTCCCACTTGCATATCACCTCATCACTCGCTGTTTGCGCGTCAAGGGGGACTCCTGAGCATTGCGATTCAGGAGCCTAACTGGCTCCGTAGCCCCTCACTCCTTTGGTCCCGTCCTGGTTTCCGGTCGGGGCTAATGCTGGGTGAGGTATGCGCGGAGTCGGGCTCTGCAGACGTAAAACGGAAGATCCACCTACATCACACCTCCATACTTGTTGTTCATGCACCAAGGGGGACTCCTGAGCATCGCGACTCAGGAGCCTAACTGGCTCCATAGCCCCTCACTCCTTTGGTCCCGTCCTGGTTTCCGGTCGGGGCTAATGCTGGGTGAGGTACGCGCGGGGCCGGGCTCTGCCGGCGTAGAACACAAGCAAGTAGGAAAGAAAAGCATGAAATTCAAGGAATTTAAAAGCAAATATTACAGTCCATACTGTCATCTCAATACCAAACGCGAGTTTAAACGCCTCCCCGAGGCATGATGCATGTGCAGGAATTAAAAGCAGGACAGGAGCAGTAGCGGAGTCACTTCGCGGCGGTGAAGCAGCGTGGGTGGCCCCGCCTCATGGAGCAGCAGGACCGGAAGCATCCTGCTTCGACTTGGTACTGAAGGCCCGGAACTTCCCTAGCAAAGCCTCCGCGCGACCCTTCACGGCCTCAGCAGCGGCGGCAGCACCCTCGCCGCTTACTGGCTCCAACAGGCTGTCGAGGTCGGGGCTGGGGTCGCGAAGGTAGATGTGGGTGAAGACCCGCGTCAGCGCAGCAGAAGACAGGACACGCGCCTCGGCCTCGGCCATGGGGCCAAGGCCAAGGGTCACATCCTCAAGAGGACGAACCAGGAAGGGAAGCAGCTTGGCGGGGCCGTCCTCGGCGCCGGCCAGCGGGCTCTCCAGGCCACTGGCGTAGAGCATCTTCAGCGAAGCACGAGCCCTCTTCTCCATGTCTGCGAAGGCCACGCGATCCTCGACAAGAACCTGGGCCTTGCTGTCCAGCTCGACCTTCGTCGCCTCCAACTCCTTCCCCAGCGCACCTAGGCAGTCGCGGCGCTTCTTGAGCTTGGCCTCCCGGCCCTTGATGGCCACCTCGCGAGCCTTCATGCCTTCTTCTTGCTCCTGGCGAAGACGAACCTCTTTCGCGAGCTGGTCCCGCAAGCATTGCAGCTCGTCCTCCAGCGCCTTGCAACGATCGCGGACTTCAACCACCTCCCCCAGGGCTGCGTCACGAGCAGCCTTCGTCTCAAGGATGGCCTGCCTATCCTCGTCGCAGGCCGTCGAGGCTCGAACCAGCGTCGCCCGGATCGAGGCGTCGGAGCGAATCCATCTGAAGCCAGCTCCAAGCACCCGGCCACCAGGCGAGGGTCGGCGCCAAGAAGATCCTTCCGCACCCGGTCCAGTCCAGCAACAGCACGCTCCAGGACGGTAGGAGGAGTTGGAGAAACAACAGTCGGCGGAACGGGGGAAGAAGGCGGCGACGACAAGACCACAGTGTCCTGAGGTGGAGCCTGCTGCGCCCCAGCGGCTGTGGTGGCGGCAGTGGGCAATGGCACCACATGAGTCACTTGGGCCATGGGGGCTGAGCTTGCCCCAGCCAGCTCGGCCAGGCCTCGCGAGGACGACCGGGCAGGAGAAGCCTGCGCGCCGCGGTCACCCTCCTCCACAGGCAGAGGCGCTGCCGCGGATGGAGCCTCAGGAGCTCCCTTCGGCTTCTTCGCCGCGGGCGCCAGCCTATTCAAGAGATGTGAACGTCAAGCCTCGGCAGTGGAACAAGAGATAAAGACAAGTGTCAAGCACTTACAGGTCATCGCCGGTGAGCTTGGGAAGCCTCCGGCCAAACTTGAAGCCTGACAGCCAGCTGGAAGGGTCAACCTCGGAAGCAGAAGGCACGTCTGCAGACTGCCTCGGGGCAGGGGCAGACCCGCAGGAGATCAGCCCGGTCCTGTCCTTCTTCGGGATTAGGGGCAAGCTCCCGCTGACCTGCTCGTCTCCATCCTCGTCATCGTCGCTCAAAGAAAGGCGGAGATTGTGGGGCCTGCGCCGGGGGAGGGGAGCCCTCGACTCTCCGTCGGTCGCCTCGGAGTCAGGCCCCTTTTCCCGCTCCTCTTCGTCCTCCTCTTTGCTGGAGTCGCCGGAGGACACGTCCACCAGTCCCTCGGAAGCCGCCACGGGCACGGGCCCGTCCCCGTTAAAAACGGGCATGGACTCCACCACCTGCTTCCAGTCGTCGCGAAGGAACAAGGGCTTGGGAGCGCCCTCCAACCTTGCCACCTCGCCCCCGACCAGAGATTGGAGGACCGCGGCCAAATCTTCGCCGCCCAAGGCCGCGGGGTTCGGATGAGGCCTCCACATCGGAGGTGAGTATTGCCGGAGTGGAGCCAGCTGGTGCTCCAGGAACTCCCTTAGTAGCAATGCACCGGTCAACTTCGCCGCCGCCGTGCTGACCGGCCTCAGGTCCGCGTCCATATTCTCCAACAACAGTTTCGCACGGGGGTCCGTGAGCTCCACTCGGCACCGGTCGCTGGAGCTCGTGGGCTGCTCCGCGGGCAAGATCAGCCGAGGGTGGATGCGCCCGGCATCAACCAAGACCCACTTGCTCCTGAAGCCCTCAATCCTCTTCCCGGGATTCGAGATGGCAATGGTGGCACCATACGCGATGAAGCTCACGCACGTGGAAGGAGAACCGTGAGAGACCCGGAGGGAGAAGTAGTGGCGCAGCAAGGCCACTGAGGGCTGCATCCCTACGCGAGCCTCGCAGTAATAAGCGAAGATTGCCAGGAGAAGGACGGAGTTGGGGTGGAGATGCAGAGCCTGCAAGTTGTAATGGCGGAGGACAGAGAAGAAAAACTCGGAGAAGGGAGGCACCAGGCCCGCAGCAATGGAGCTTACAAAGAGATGATAAAAGGTGGTCCCTCGACCCTCAGGGGTGGCAGAGCGGGCCTTGAACATCTGCACCCCATCGATGCCCTGCGCCCCCGCCATTCGGCGCAGCCGGGCAAGGCCCGCCTCGGACACGCTCGGCAAGTCCAGAGCAGGCGAGTACCAAGCTTCGGTCGGAGACTGACGAGGCGCCATGGCTTCCTAGGTCACGCGGCCGGAGTAGATCTAGAAATTTGGAGGAAGAAAGGGGAGGCGCAAGAAAGGGGATCTGAGCAGCGAGCGGAGAAAGCAAAAGGCAAAGTCTGGGCAGATGCTGCTCCTTTATCAACCTGCACGGTTGCTGAAACACTTGCGTCCAATCAACCGCCACGCGGCGCCCAAGGCCGCAGGCTGTTAGGGCCCGTGGCGCTTCGCCCTTGCCCTTTCGCCTCTCAGCACAGCCAAGTCCAGGCGCGCCTTGGGCCTGGGGGCTACTGTCGGCGTTCTGGGAACAGGGGTCCCTAGACTTGCCTGCCTGCGGCCTGCGGCCTGGCTCAAAGGGGGCCCAGCACAGCCCATCTTCATCAACACAAGACTCAAGATCCTCGCGAGGGGCCAAGCCTCGCGGGGCGGATGATGCGGAGCTTCCTCAGGCGCGGCCTCGTCAGGCTGGCTCACGAGGAGGCGGAGAAATCAAGGCGGGGTACCTCGCGAGGTGCCCGTGACGCAAGCCATGACGACTCAGGGCGCCAGGCGGGTGCCAGCCCGCGTAGTGTCCTTCTTTCCTCTTTGGTGCAAAGGGAGCAAGCGCAGCCACGGAGTACCGAGGCATCATGCAAAGGTTGCCATTTCGGTGCAACGAGACCAAGACCAGGAGGACTACGAGATGGAGGTCACCGTGGAGCCCAAGACGGCGTCATCACCAGAGCTTTGCGCAGGCGAAGACTACTTTTGTCAGGATAGCTGATACTTGCTGTCCTCCTTCAAATTAGCCCGCGATTTTCGGCTCCCTTCCCGCTCGATATTTGGGAAGAGGACCAGGGCCTCCATAAATAGGACCAGCCACCCACATAGCAAGGGAGCAGTTGGTGGGAGAGAGAGAGAGAGAAAGAAAAGGGCGACTGAACTCCTCCTAAGAGTTCATCGCCCCAACCAAGAGCAGATCCTCGCGAGGCTGTTCTTCCTTGTATTGTTCATCATCATCAGCCCCAAGAGGCAATCCACCCACCACACACTGGAGTAGGGTATTACACCGCAATGGTGGCCCAAACCAGTATAAACCTTGTGTCTCTTGTGCAGTTCTTTCAGTAGTCTAGATCTTTGCGAGACGGAGAGGTAGGAGGCGTCATCTCCGCGCGCACCCCAGAGTTCGAACCTTAAGGGTCTGCCGGAACCCAAAATCCGACACCTTCTTCTTTATATGTATAGGGTGATGACCCTTTCTGGAAACGAAAATCCATAGAGAAAGCGGCAAAGCCAAATGGAGATAAAGTGGCCAAACCAACCCGCCCGAAGACCAAAGCCGTAAAGCGGACATCAAAGCGGAAAACGGCGGACCAGATTACTATGGAACTTGATGATGATACTGATGAACCAGAAGCTAAGGTAGAACTTGACTCACTTGGCTCTCTTTTTATGCATCTTGTTAACAATGATCTTCCTCAGGAGGAGTCCGAAGCTAGTCAGGCTGAGGACGTAGAGGTAATTACCCTTTCCTTCAGTTCAGACTCTATGCCAACACAGAAAACTCTCCAAACAATCTGGAAAGTAAGCTTTTCTCATCCTCTTGCTCACTTGGATCCAACATTTATTTTGAAGACTCAACAGCATGAGGCTCGCCGGATAACTCAGCACAGTGGCCAACAGGTCACCTCTACCGGTTTACCTGATACTCTGGTTCGGAAGCGTCGGTCTGAGGTCTCTCCTACTTCTGACCATTCTTACCCCAAGGCAGGTTATTTCAGACAGCCTCTTAATCCATTCGATTCAAATTATCAGGTGACACCTCCTTCCTCTTCTGGTGAATCGACAGCAACTCAACTCCCCCATTTGAAAATTGTGGCTGGGTGAGTTACGGAAAACCGTTCCTTTCAATGCGCCCTACATCTTTTGAATAGGATGATAACCCTTTTTATTCTGTTTGCAGGGCCAAAGCCAGACCCAGCAAGAAAGCTCGGGTCACCAATCTACCAGAAGACCCTGTTGCTGAAGAAGAAGAACCAAGAGGTGAACCAGAGCAAACAGGTGAACCGGAAGGCCTCCATCCTGAAACAACTTTTGATGATCCGCCCCTTGACGGCCAACATACTGACGAACCCACAGATGTTGAGCCTGCCGCCCCTGATGCTGAACCGGCAGAACCAAACCGGGCTAATCCAATGAAAGACACTGAAATTTCATCATCATCCGCCCAAAATCCTGAAGGCCAAGGTGATGCCGTTATTATTACCGAAGCAAGCCACAGTTCTCCTGGTCATCCCGTCATTTTGGCTCAGCATAGTGCCAAAGAAGTGCAAATTGTCAGGGATAAAGGTAAATGGAGCAGCGACTTATCAAACTATGCTCATCTTAACGCTGATGAGCTTCATTCCGGCTTCTTGAACCGTCTGCACTCAAACCGGGATTATGAAGCCGGTTTGGTGAATTTGATGAAAGAACGATATGAGGTAAATTCTTCTCCCTTGCACATTGATTTATAGTTGAAATACTATTCCAAGTACCCCCAAGAGCCGTTTTATGATTGTTAATCATAAACCGGGTCTTTGTAACACTTTAAGCATCCCATCATTAATCCTTGCCAAGGCGTGTCTTCAATCATAGATAAAGCTCATGTTTGAAAAATTAGATAACGTTCTGTAGCATAGCCCCCAAAGGCCAGTTTAACTTGGCAAGTTAATCCGGTTTTTAATCCACACCGCCAGTTTAGAACAAACGTACATTAGCCCCCAAGTGTCAAGGATAATGCTTGCATTGTTTTGGAGACTTGCATAGAAGGTAGTATTTGAGAGCAAATAAGCATTAGCCCCCAAGTATGAAGTGGATAACTTGTTATATGCTTTATACTTAGTGCATATATATGTTGTTTTGTTGAAGATACCTTCAATGTTGCAGGCTGAACTGAGAAGCAAAGATGCCAAAAACTCTGACTTGCAAGAAAATGTGAAGTCGCAACAAGCCGAAGCTGCAAAAGCCAAAGAGGAGCTGAACCAGGCCCTGGCCGGAATGGAAAAATTGAAAGAATCCTTCAATCAAGATCGTGCTGCATGGGAAACCGAAAAAGCCAGTTTGACCAAAAGAGCCGTAGATGCCGAGGAAGCCCTGAAACCGGTGGCTGAAGAACTAGCCAGTTTGAAGCTCCAAATCAATGCTATGACCTCTGCTATCTTTGGTAAGTATCTGCTTATGTATGTTGCATCAGTCAATGAATCTTAGAACCGATCACGATGTTGAAAAAAATCTTTGGCAGGAACTCGGATCACTCATCTTGGTGCGGATATGCGGATGAAGCTCAAAGCGGCATACACATTGGTTGAGCAGCTATACTCTAGATCTCAGTGAGCCATTAGTACAACAGCTTATAACAAACCGGCGCCAACGTTGATTAAGGAAACCCTTGAGAAGCTGGGCATGTTACCGGTGCATATTGCCGAGTTGAAAAGAGCCGCTTCAAGAACCAGAGCATTAACTGCCCTTATTCGAGCCAAGGCCTGGATTCCAGATCTTGAAGCGGAGGATATCATTAAAGGGTATCTAGGCGTTAAAGAAGATGGTTCAAACTTTGACAATGATGATCTTCGGCGGTTGACCAAACAGATGCGGCCAGCGGCCAGCAAATTAGCTGAAGACACTGATTTGTCCCATTTTCAACCATTTTATGACATAGAAGGTGAAAGACAGCTGGCCGAGATCCATGAAGTCGAAGAACTTGTGCCTCCGATTCGTAAGCACACTTATGCCCCTGATATTAACCCTTCTGATCTTATCCATGAAGAAGCAGTATTCCAAGCTTTAACCAGAATCGATTGGTCAACGGCTGATTTCCAGCGGCTGGGGAGGGATGAAGAAGTGCGTACACCAACTGATCCGCAACTATCAAACCGTCGTGATGAAGAGTCCTGATCCGGTCGCCGGTTTATATGGCTACTGTGAAAAACAATGGCACTGTTGAGCCGCTTTAAAGCTTCATGTAATAGGATAGTTGAAACTTTGTTTATCTGCCATGCCATCGAGCATGCTTCATAGCCCTTTGTGACAATCTGTGCCGCCCTTCAGGATATATTTTATGCATAGTCTATGATGACTTGCCTTCCTCATTGAGTGAGCAAACGTGTATACAGGAAAGGTGTTTAACACCAACCCGATATGTTTGATAATCTCATCTTCATAATGCTGGTCTATCTATTAAACCGGACCGGTATACCTACCGGATTTTCTTCATAACACTGGTGATTTAGTCAAACCATACCGTCAGTGACCACCGGTTTATAACTGATCATGAGCCAATAGCTGGTGGTTGGAAAGCAAGCCGGATCAAGGATGTCGGTTTATCAAAAAATACTTATGATTGTCAACAAACAAAATTCAAATAGGAAAATATGTGAGGCTTTTTACGAGCTGCCAGGCTCCAAATCGAGGCTTTTCATGGGCTGCCAGGCCTCTGAGTTAAAGCCTTTTAAGATGGGCCTCCAATTAACCAATCACCGTTTTAACTATGACAAGTTCAGGGTCTGTAAAAGATTGACTTGTCAAACGTTCGATGGGTCATGCCAGGATTACCTGGATAGGAGTGGCTTACTTGATGAAGGTAGGTTAACCCAGGGTTTTAGGTGAATACACCAGGCTTCCAAGCCGTGACTTGATAGCCAATTACGAGGGTCCTTTCAAACTCTTTGTTGCTTTGCACAAAAGAGCCCCCAAGTAACTTTGTGAGCGATGCTCAGCGTGTGCCTATGTTTGAGTTTGTATAGTGCACAATACTCTCTTTGGTTCCACAAATATTTCCTTGTGTGGCTGAAATGCCTATCAAGAGGTGTAGATGTGGTTCAAACATGACCAAGCCCCCTAGTGATTTTCTTTATCTTTATGCAGTTGCTAAATCCGGTTTAACAAAGATTCTGCTTTGACCGTTAACTTGTAAAAGCACACATATGATATAAGAAAGAACAGATACCCCGCTTATAACGGAGGCTTTGGTTTATTATATGGTATATATGTACAGGTGAAAAAGCCTATGGCTTCAAGTATAGTAAGGTCGAAGGAGAGCTATGTTCCATGGCCGCTTTGTCTCCTCCTCCGACTGACGTGAGTCTTAATTCTCTCGAACATCAATGAGGTAGTAGGATCCGTTGTGCAGATTTTTGCTGACCACAAAGGGTCCTTCCACAGGGGGATAAC
The DNA here is from genome assembly GCF_002162155.2 of Triticum dicoccoides. Taxonomy (NCBI): domain Eukaryota; kingdom Viridiplantae; phylum Streptophyta; class Magnoliopsida; order Poales; family Poaceae; genus Triticum; species Triticum dicoccoides. Next base: position 503,104,053 of record NC_041380.1, read on the forward strand.
TTATGCATATCAGTCTGATCCTGGAGGAGCCGGAGCACCAAATCACCTTCTTGAAAGGTTCTAGTTTTAACCCGGCGGCTGTGATAACGTCGAAGATCCTATTGATAAATCGCCGAACGCGCTGCTGCAAGATCCCGCTCTTCATCCAACAGGTCCAGAGAACCCTGACGTGCCTTCTCATTATCAGCTACAACGTAAGCTGCCACACGGGGCGAATCGTGACGGATGTCACTAGGAAGAACCGCCTCTGCTCCATAAACCATGAAGAAAGGTGTGTAACCCATAGACCTATTGGGTGTGGTGTTGATGCTCCATAACACAGAAGGTAGCTCCTCGACCCAACAACCCGGCATCCGCTTTAAGGGAACCATAAGCCTTGGTTTGATACCCCGCAGAATTTCTTGATTTGCCCTTTCCGCTTGATCATTAGATTGGGGGTGAGCCACTGATGCTAGATCAAGCCGGATCTGCTCACATTGACAGAATTCTTCCATCTCTCCTTTTGACAAGTTAGTGCCATTATCTGCTATAATGCTATGTGGAAAGCCAAATCGGAATATCACCTTTTTGATGAATTGAATCGTTGTGGCTGCATCACACTTGCTGACAGGCTCTGCCTCTACCCATTTAGTGAATTTATCAACTGCTACTAACATATGGGTCTTCTTGTCCTTGGAGCGCTTGAAGGGTCTAACCATATCCAGCCCCCAAGTGGCAAACGACCACGTAATTGGAATCATCCACAACTCTTGAGCCAGAACGTGCGCACAGCGGACAAACTTTTGCCATCCATCACATCTTTTGACTAAATCCTCCGCATCAGCATGCGCCGTCAACTAGTAAAAACCGTGGCGAAAAGCTTTAGCAACCAACGACTTTGAACCGGCATGATGACCGCAATCCCCTTCATGAATTTCTCGCAAAATCTCACAACCTTCTTGAGGAGAAACGCATCGTTGAATCGCTCCTGAAACACTTTAACCATGTAACTCCCCGTTGAGTACGGTCATGGACTTGGAACGCCGGATTATCTATCGAGCCAACGTTTCCTCAGCTGGTAACTCGCCCCGGATCATGTAATCCAGATATGGGATCATCCAATCCGGTATGGCATGCAAAGCTGCCACCAATTGAGCCTCTGGATTAGGAACAGCCAAATCTTCTTCGATTGGTATTTTGACTGACGGATTGTGCAACACATCAAGAAAGACATTGGGCGGAACCGGTTTACGTTGGGAACCAAGACGACTTAAAGTGTCCGCCGCTTCATTCTTCGGCCGGTCTATATGGTCCACCTAATAACCTTTAAAGTGACCAGCCACTGTGTCCACCTCTCGCCGATATGCAGCCATGAGTGGGTCCTTAGAATCCCAAGTGCCAGACACTTGCTGATCCACTAGATCTGAATCGCCGAAGCACTTAACCTGGCTCAAATTCATCTCTTTAGCCATCCGAAGAACGTGGAGTAAAGCCTCATATTCAGCTGCATTGTTAGTACAAGGGAACATTAAACGGAGGACATAACAAAACTTATAACCTTGTGGGGAAGTTAATATGACTCCAGCCCCCGAACCCTCTAGCTGTCTGGACCCATCAAAGTGAATACTCCAATATGTATTATCTGGTTTCTCCTCAGGTGCTTGTAAGTCCGTCCAATCATTGATGAAATCTACGAGTGCCTGGGACTTGATCGCCATGCGGGGTATATATCTGAGCCCGTGGGGTCCAAGCTCAATGGCCCACTTGGCAATCCGGCCAGTTGCCTCTCTGTTTTGAATGATGTCACCCAGAGGAGCTGAACTGACTACTGTGATAGGATGGCCCTGAAAATAATGTTTGAGCTTCCGGCTTGCCATAAACACCCCATACACTAGTTTCTGCCAATGCAGATACCTTTGCTTTGACTCAATGAGCACCTCACTGATATAATAAACCGGCCGTTGAACCAGATACTCTTTGCCCGGCTCTTTGCGCTCTACCACAATGGCTACGCTGACAGCCCGGGCATTAGCAGCCACATATAATAATAAGGGCTCTTTATCGATCGGTGCTGCCAGCACGGGCGGTTCCATGAGCTGTTTCTTCAGATCTTCAAACGCCTTATCAGCTGCTTCACTCCAGACAAAGTTATCCGTTTTCTTGAGCATCTGATATAAGGGAATGGCCTTCTCTCGAAGGCGGCTGATAAACCGGCTCAAGGCTGTAATCCGGCCGGCCAGACGTTGCACATCGTTAATACACGCCGGTTTATCCAAGGACATAATCGCTGCAATCTTTTCTGGATTAGCCTCAATGCCTCTATTTGAAACCAGAAACCCTGAGAGCTTGCCTGCCGGGACACCGAAAACTCACTTCTCCGTATTGAGCATCATCTTGTAGACCCGGAGATAGTCAAAAGTTTCCCGTAGATCACCTATCAAAGTCTCCTCCTTTCTGGATTTGACCACAATATCATCTACATATGCATGGACATTGCGCCCAATTTGCTTATGAAGGCAATTCTGATCACATTGCTGGTAAGTTGCCTGGGCACTCTTGAGTCCAAAGGGCATGGAAACATAGCAGAAGGCTCCAAAGGGAGTTATAAAGGCTGTCTTCTCCTGGTCCTTAACTGCCATTTTGATCTAATGATAACCAGAGTAAGGATCCAAAAAACACAAACGGTCACAACCTGCTGTAGCATCAATTATCTGATCAATGCAAGGGAGAGCAAAGGGGTCTGCAGGGCAAGCCTTGTTTAAATCTGTGTAGTCCACACACATGCGCCAAGTGCCGTTTTTCTTAAGAACCAGCACCGGATTGGCTAACCACTCTGGATGAAAAACTTCAACAATAAACCCAACAGCCAACAAACGGGCGACCTCTTCACCTATAGCCTTGCGCCTTTCCTCGCTGAAGCGGCGGAGGAACTGTCGGACCGGTTTGAATTTCGGATCAATGTTGAGTGTGTGCTCAGCGAGTTCTCTCGGTACACCTGGCATGTCAGAAGGTTTCCATGCAAAGATGTCCCGATTCTCACAGATGAACTCGATGAGCGCGCTTTCCTATTTGGGATCCAGGTTAGCGCTAATGCTGAAATATTTGGATGAATCGCCAGGTAAAAAGTCAACCATCTTAGTGTCTGTAGCTGATTTGAAGTTCAATGCTGGATCATGTTCCGTGGTTGGCTTTTTTAAGGAGGTCATGTCTGCTGGATCAACTTGCTACTTATAGAATGTTAACTCCTCCGTGGCACAAACTAACTCAGCATAAGCCGCATCGCCTTCTTCACACTCCAAAGAAATCTTTCTACTTCCAGGTACTGTGATGGTCCCCTTATGATCTGGCATTTTAAGCTGCAGGTAAACATAACATGGCCTTGCCATAAACTTAGCATAAACCGGCCGCCCAAACAGAGCGTGGTACGGACTTTTTATCTTCACCACCTCAAATGTCACTGTTTCTGACCTTGAATCGTGGTTATCTCCAAAAGCTACCTCCAAAGCTATCTTACCAACAGGATACGCAGACTTACCAGGCACCACACCATGAAATACCATATTCGACGGTTTAAGATCCTTATCTGTCAACCCCATATGGCGGAATGTATCATAATACAAAATATTGATACCACTTCCCCCATCCATGAGCACTTTAGTGAACTTGTATCCCCCAACTTGAGGGGCTACCAGCAAGGCCAAATGACCTGGATTATCAACCCGGGGCGGGTGATCCTCTCTGCTCCACAAAATAGGTTGCTTCGACCAGCGTAACTACTAAGGTACTGCCGGCTCAACAGAGTTGACTACCCTTTTGTGAAGCTTCTAATCACGTTTGCACAAACTAGTAGTGAAGACATGATATTGCCCACTGTTTAGCTGTTTGGGATTGCTCTGATAACCCGACTGCTGCTACTGCTGCTGACTCCCTGATGGTTGTAACCTCCCTGGTTGCCTTGGTGTCCTTGATTGACATGTCCGGTTTGATTGCCTGGAAACCCTGAACCGGAACCACCGCCTCCGTAACCCGGCCCGTGGAAACCTCCTCCTGAACCGCCAGGCGGGCCATTGTCATATTGGAACATATTGGAATTCTTGAAATCCCGTATGATATAACAATCTTTAAAGAGATGTGATGCATGTTTCGCCTTTGATCCATGCTTTGGACAGGGCTGATTTAACAAACGCTCCAAATTGTTGCCTGGACCTCCACTCCTCTGGGGCTGCTTGCCTTTACAGCGCTGGCCATTCTCCTGCGCATTGGTATTTGCGACAAAGTCCAAACCACTGTCGGCCTTGCGCTTACCAACATTTCAATGGCCTGCCGGATTGTGTTGTTGGCCTTTGGCATTGCCGGTCTTCTTACCCTTCTCCGGTTTGTCCTCCTCTGAATCCAGATCCTTGGTATTATCTGAATCGGCATATTTAACCAAAGCAGCCATGAGTGTTGACATGTCGTTGCACTGGCGTTTGAGCCTTCCCAACTTCTGTTTGAACGGTTTGAAATGGCAATTACCCTCTAACGTTACACTGCGGTGTCTGCGTTGATACGATCTGACGAATGCAAAATTGCCGAGACCCGTTTGACCCAATGGGTCATGGACTCCCCTTCCTCTTGGACACAAGCGGCCAGATCTACAATTGACATCGGTTGCTTACACGTATCCTTGAAGTTCTGGATAAACCGGTGCTTCAATTCGGCCCATGATCCAATAGAGTTGGTCGGCAAGCTCTTCAACCAAGTGCGAGCTGTTCCTTCCAACACCATGGTGAAATATTTAGCACACACCGCCTCGTCCACATCTAACATCTCCATTGCCATCTCATAGCTCTGCACCCACGCCTCTGGCTGCAAATCGGCGGTATAATTTGGTACCTTACGAGGTCCCTTGAAATCCTTGGGTAGTCGCACATTACGCAAAGCAGGAGATAAACACGGTACCCCTAAGGAACTGAACATCGCCCCTGGCTCCATGGAGGCAGTGGGGTGAACCGGAGTATGTTGTCGTGCCTCGTATCGAGCTGTCAACTCGGCCTCTCGACGTGCGCGGCCATGATCCACAACATCTTGCGCATTAGCACCTCCCCCAGCCGGGTTGTTCCCTCGTGGTGAATTTCGGCGGCGTGCACTACTGGACACGGCCGGTTCGTCTTCCACGTGTCTGCTATAACTCCGGCTTGGGCGGGGAGTGGAGTGAATCCTCTCACGGCTATGTGAATATGCTTGATGTTGATTCAGTGATGTCTGAAGGAGATCCCTGGCCTGACGTGCTTCCACTGCAACTGGTGACTCGCTGTCGGTTGGGAGGGCCGGCAGGCGTGACGCAGTGGCCACAGTGTTGTCCAACGGGTTGGAATAATGCCCGGGTGGCGTTGATGGTACAATGTTGTTCTGGCGAGGCAGGTCCGTCGTGCGCGGCTGAACCGACGCTCCTGCTCCCGGCGCCCCCGCCTGGTTTAGTGTGGGTTGGTTACCAGCTCCTGCACCTGGCATGTTGAAAAGATTCTGCGGCTCATAAACCGACGGGAGACGTGATCGGTACCTTCTTGTCATGACTTCCTCTGAAGCATTCTGATCTAGTCTAATATGGTAAGCCTGTGATTCCAACTCGGCCTGCTCTGTAGCCATCCTGGCGTTCTCTGCTACCAGGTCAGCCTTGGCCTAGGCTATCTGATCTTTCACCTTTGCAATCTCCGCATCGTGCTGATCCCTGGCTGCTGCGTCTACCTCCGTGGACATCAATGTTGCCAGAGCGTGGAACAAATCAGATAAGACTTGGGCCGGAGGTGGCGCCGAGCTTCCTGCCCCTGCAGGTGTGGCTGTTGTTGAACCAGAGAGCATTGCTGCGGCGGTAGATGAATGAGGCGCCGATTGTGTGCCGGCCATGAAGATGGCGGCCCGGTTTGGCAGACCGGGGGAATCCGGAATACTGTTGCCCTCGGATCCTCCCTCAATCCAGTCGTCCTGCAACTGGTAAAGCGATTTGGTTTCTCCAGAAGACTCGTCATCAGAGCAAACTGCGGTTTCTCCTTCGGACACCGGTCCGTCCTTGTGTCTTGATCCATGGACGACACCTATGAAAACATGCCTTGCCTCAGGCTGAACCGCGAAGGACTTGCACGCCGAGCCGTTTCGATGATGTCGGTGCAGCTGTCCGGCTCGGGGGCCGGTTCGCCGATCTTGCCGATGAAGACGTGAATCCCAACAAAGGGGACCCGGTACCCGTATTCGATTGAATCAGCCTCGGGACCCCATCCTGCATTGTCGATATAGAGCTTGTCGTGGTGACTCTTCATCATCCGGCCCACAGCGTATCCCTTAAGTCCATCGAAGCTGCCCTTCAAGAACTAGAAACCATCGTGCGATAGCCCCACGGTGGGCGCCAATTGTCGTGGGTTTGTCACGGCAGATGTCCTCGTGAAAGGTCTTAGTTGTGGAGCCATCGCAACGGGTTAGCTTAAAGGGGTTAAACCGGACAAGGGGACACAGGAGTTTATACTAGTTCGGCCCCTTCGATGAAGGTAAAAGCCTACGTCTAGTTGTGATTGGTATTGCTAGGGTTTCGAAGGCCAGGGAGCGAATTCACTTTGTCTGGCTTTCGAGTTGTTGTTGTCTGTCCCTAAACCGTGGCCGGGTCGTCCCTTTATATACATAGGTTGATGCCCGCTGGGCTACAGAGTCCCGAAGCCAGTTTATAAACGTATCCGGTTCGGCCTCTCTCTTTCTATCTTACTATACACTACTAGGAAAAGGCCTACTAATGGCGCACCAGTTTTGCCTACTAATGGCGCATCACTGGTGCGCCATTAGTATCACGCCACTAGTATTTATTACTAATGGCGCACCACTGCTGCGCCATTAGTATCTGGTGTACTAATGGCGCACCACCCAGTGCGCCATTAGTATATAACACCATGCGCCATTAGTATGCCTCCCAGGGGCCATATTTAACCATGTGCTTTGGCACACTAATGACGCACTGCGGATGGATGCGCCATTAGTATATTGGCATACTAATGGCGCACTCTTTGGTGATGCGCCATTAGTATACTTTGTTATACTAATGGCGCACTCTGTAGTGATGCGCCATTAGTATGAATATTAGGTTTTTTTACTTTTCTGATTTTTGCATAGGTTACAAAATATATTATTAGGCAGAATATAGACAGTAGCACACAACAATAGTAGATTCATCGAATACAATAGAAGATTAGTCTCCGAATAAAATTCATCATATTAGTCTCCGAATTCAAAAGACCGAACAAAGATAAAACATTACAAGTCTCGAGACCGTGAGTATCGAGTTTGTCTTCACATTACAAGTCGATATCGATCATCTAAACTACCATCACACAGAAGAGAGCTGTGGTCATCACGATGAGCATCATCGTGATGAAACTGGTCTTCATCCGGTTCCTCCAACGCTCCCTCCTCTCTCCCGCTAGATAGCGGGCGTATCTAGATTCCGCCTACGCCGTAGTGGTGTACCCTTTGTAACTATTACCGCTAAAATGGTGAACCTGTCTCCGACACTCCTCCTAGTCATCGTAGACTCCGGGAAGCTTACCCTTGTACACAACATACGACGGCATCTCTATGCACAAGCCAAACAACAGACAATACATACATAAGCAATATATAAGTATGCAACAAAAGGATCAGAAGAGAAAAGCAAGACATTAATAGCACGATTCATGGTCCTACTAATAAATAGCATCGATTACATCTAAGTTGAACGACTGTACAAACCAAAGAGACATACAATTCATTAAAGTTTAATTACAACATGAGCCAATCAATGTTTCAGAACTACACATCATTACTTTTAACTCGACTCATGGACAGGAGCGTCGATGAAGCCGCCGTCTGTCGTGATGGTCATGAAATCACGGGCGTTGTCAGCCTGCATTCGTAGCATTCCATCTATCTCAATGTTGGATGGATGATGTCCGCAAACTCCGACTGGATGCGAAAGAATTCTTGTCTGATGTCCGCGTCCTGGATTGTCGACAAGCTCGCGGCCCAATCTTTGAGATTATTTTGTAGCAGAAGGTGATGATGGTCCCTTACGATCGCCCGCATGTGATGGAGGGTGTAGTAGGCATCCTTCTGACCGCCAGGCAGCTGCTTGACGCAGCAGAACGTCGTATTGTGAGCGAACACGTGCTTGCCGTACTTACGAACTGCCCTGGTGAAGGTGCCTCCAGATTTGGCGTAGCAGGGGAGAACATCAAGAACTTTCTTGATATTTGTGTAGTCTATCTTGGAGTTACGGTTCGGGTCGAAATACGTGGCCATGGAATATTTCGGGCTTAAGAGGATGAGTGTGCAATGTGTGTCACTGCACAGAACACGGAATGTTAGAAAAAAAAGAACGATCGAGATCTAAGAAATCATATGTTACGAGGCGGTTAAGGGATGACTTACTCGGGAAAGTAAGCCACAAGGAAGTTATCCTTATCTGGGTTTGCCAGAATGACGTCTTCGAGGTGTGAACTCGCGACTTGGCAGTCCCTAGCGCTACTCAAGAGCTTGGCACGCATGTAGAAGGGGTCGACGATCACGATGTCCGAGGTCTTGTCTCTAATGATCCGCATCTCCATACTCAGCGAAAACAGCCGAACGAAGGTGTAGTGCAGCGGATGAAGGTTGAACATAGCAAAGATGTCATCAAACCGCAGGACGATCGTACCCCCGATGGAGCCATCCACAAAGCCCTTGCCCTCTGGCACCTTGGCCACGAAAACCGGGTATGCCACATCATTCTCTTTGAGACGCCGCTTCTCCAAAGAAAGAACACTGTCGTGCAGACTCCACATAGCACCGGTTGCAGCATTGAGCATATTTGTCGGTAGCATCGCCCTACCTGCCACATGCACCCTCCTCGAGATATCCTTAGGTGAAGGTGGCCCGTCCTGAGCACGGATCGTAGTCGGTGCCGGCTGGCTCGCACCGGCGGCCTTTTTAGTCTGCCGTTTCCGGCCCTTCTTCTTGATCTGCTGTAATGGGACCGAGTTCTGCTCACAGACCGCTTTCTTGAGCGTGTTGCGGCTGATAATATTTGGCACCTCCGCTATCTGAGGCTCGGTGAAGGCGGCAGCTGGAGGCGTCTCCTGAGAACTGAACGCCAGACGACGCCTGTTGCAATTGGGTTTCTCCGTCGTACCAGCTAGATCGCGGTCGTCTTGTTTGGGTTCTTGAGAAGGAGGCCCGCAGAACTCGTCACCATACCCATGTTCGGCAAAGTACTTATCGACATTGGTAAATGTACCATCGTCGTTGTCGTCGTCGTCCGGATCCTGTGCCATAGGGATGTCCGGCATGTCCGGTAGCGTTGCGGCGTTCTTGCCATGGCTTGGCGCCGGCACGACTGGCGGTCTTGTCTGTGGGGTGGTGTCCCCCGCCCACAAACGAATCTGGCTCTTCGGCCAAAGCAGGGGCCAGCTTACGCAAGCGCTGAGGGTCATCTCATCTTCTTCGTCGGCCCCAGAGGGTCGAATCGGGGGTAACAACTCGTCGCAGCCTGGCAGCACCCGAACCACTTCAACCCTATACATTGTGGGTGGCATCGGACTACCGTGGAACACGGGGTTGCCCGGTTGAACGATTCTTCCCTTGGCGACATCGACCAACTCGCCGTCCACGAAGTGCAGGACAGTGCAAGGAACGTCGGCGGCGCCCTGCGAAAAAATGTAGGGCGTCAGGGATGCCCAGTCAAAGGCAAGGAGATGAAGTCCTCGGCCGAGAGGCTTAGTTACCGTGATGCCGTCGAGCTCGGCTAATGTCGAGGCACCGCCAACGGCTGGCGTGCAACTGACGGAGGGGCCGCTTGCTGGAGAGGTGCCGGTCGGCGTACACCCGGGTGCATTAAGCTCCAATGCCGGCGTTGGAGACACCAATACAGCCGCCGCCGGAGACACCAATGGCGCCGCCTGCGCGTTGTGCGAGTTGCTGGCCGTGAAGATGGGAATCGGGGGCGGCCCCTGTTGTCCACCCGCTATCCACGTCGTTATCCCATGAATCAAGGTAGGCATAATGCTGGTGAGCGTCGATCCCAGTTGTTGTTGCACTTGCTCTTGGACCATCTCCGGAATCCGCGCCACTTGCGCCTTGAGTGCTTCAACCTCGCGCGACTGGCTTTCCGAGCTGGTCTTTTTCTCCTTCCGCCCACCAGTGGCATAGTATGACAACCATTTTGTGGACAAGCCTTTGCCGGCCACACAACCAGCTGACGTCGTCTTATTGAGCTTATCCCTATTTTTCATTATGTTCAACGCCCTATTCAAAGGGGTGTCGCAAGGGGAGCTCTGAGACGACCCCGCGCTACTGCTTTCTTTGTCCTGCGGAAGGAACGTGAACCATTTAGAAATATTGGGGATTAATTAGAATGCAACCATATGGATCTAATTACGCGGGGGTGTATTCCTTACCAAAACAAGCTCAAGCTCCTTGGTCTTCGGATCCGTGGTAAGATCCTTTGTTACTGGGTCCTCCTTGTATCGGGCCCTGAGAAAGTTCCTGGTCTGCTGGTCTCTGTATTTCTCGAAGCGGGGCGGTAGGCCTTGCTCGGCATGCTCCGCGTCCTCCTTGTCCCATACAGGCTCCGCCACTCTGTAACCGCCGGGACAGAGTTGGTGGACCCCTATGTTCAACTGCCGCATTTCTTTCCCCCACTGACTTGATTCGCAGGTTGCGGGGCTCTTGCACTTGATCTTGAACTCCTTGTAGTCATCTTCGCTAATCAAAGGATATTTTGCCTTGATCTTCTCATAACTATCACCTTTGTCAATCATTGCCTTCACTGTGCTTTTCCAAGTAGACAGGGCCATGCTCATCGTCATGAGGGCGGCACCATTCACTTTATTACACGAGAGGCGTGTGTCTGCGAACTCAGCGGGGAACTTGTATCATTCGTGCAGCTTCGTGAAGAGGAGGCTACGCAAATTCCCTCGGTCCTTATGCCTTAGGTTCTCGGGGTTGATCGAGGCGGTTCTCCAGAGAATGCACCCGAGCTTAATCGAGTACCCCTTGACTACGTGTTTGGGAGCCGTCGGATGCCCGTCGGAGTTCACTTCAGTAAATTCCTCCCTGACGGTGCCGAGCACATTCGGGCGCCGGTCCTTCCGTTGCCTCTTCGGTTGACTTCCATCTGTGCGTGCGCCGCCATCATCAGTGGTGGCATGCGCGGTGCCATCATTAGTGGTGTCATCCCCGACGCCACTAGGGGTTGTGTAGTCAGGATCGGTGTCTTCCTCCAACTCCGGCCTCATTGTTGTGGGCCATGTTTCGCTCTAAATAGGAAAAAAGTTTGGTCAAAAAAGTTGGTTATTGTCAAGGAACAAGGTCATGGTCTCATCATTTAGGGTTTGTCGACACCGAGGCATCCTAAAAGCTAAGCTTTTATCATTTAGGGTTTGTCGATGCCGAGGCACCCTAAAAGCCTAAGCGTACATGATTTAGGTTCTCATCGACACCGAGGCACCCTATAGAAGCCAAGTTAAGTTTTCATCATTTAGGGTTTATCGATGCCGAGGCACCCTAGGTTGGGCCTAATCACTTGGCACTAATCACTTGCCTCTATTGCCACCTATGTTGGGTTTATCATCTAGGGTTTATCGATGCTAAGGAGAATTCTAAGTTGGGCCTAATCACTTGGCTCTATTGCCACCTATGGTTTAATGCAACAAGAATGGCGGGGCAGTTGATCCTACTTAACTAAGTACTAAGATATCCCGGCCCATGCATTAGTCGCAAGTACCCCATATGTCCTATTTTTAGCAAAGTCATGCTAAAATTCACGGAAAATTTCAGCATGACCTTTGCTGAAAATAGGACATATGGAGTACCCGAATTTGCCAGAACAGAAGTTAATCGACATTCCGGCAAACTCAAGGGCCTCTCGGGGTACCTGCAAAATCATTATCCCCGCGTAATGAAGTCGCCAATGGGTCATTTCAGAAGATCACAAGTAGCATCGTCACAAGTACAACATCATCACAAGTACAGCAGCAGCAGCAGCAGTGAATACAGGCATAACAGCAGCAGCAGTAGTTAAGAAAAAGTTGCAGAAGCTTGTAAAACTATACTTTGAAGTTGAAGCTTTTAAGAAGAAGAAAATCCAGCCGGATAACTTTCCTCCTTAAATCACTACACTGTTGACTGTTCATTCACTACACTATTGACTGTTCATTCACCAAATTTACCATACAAATAGGAGTACTGTACTAGAGTACTCTAACATCCAGATAACTCATGATGGCGCAAAAAGTTCAAATGGTGAGTAGCTTAGCTTGGCATGTCTCAGACTCATTTGTGCACTGGTAACTAGTTTTTTACAGCAACCAACAACAACACTGATCAGGGAGCTGCCTGCATATTTCTAAAAGAGAAGGAAAATTCTGTTTGCTCGTAAAATTGTTGGAGGTTACAAAACTAGTGTAAGTTATTGTTGTTCTACACACACTTAGTTCCAATTCATGACCATTTCAAGTTAAATGGTCTTCCTGTCTTCCAGGCCCATCTAAGCATGTCCGTCCACTCAATAACTCTGCGACTACTTCTAATGGAGGAGAGGAGGAACAGCAGAGGTGGCTACTCACATCTGCTTCTGGTGGGTGTTGAGGTAGGACTTCTCGCAGTACTCGGAGGCGGAGTAGAGCTGCGGCCGCAGGTTCTTGAGCTCCTGCATCAAGACGGCCACCAGTACTAATGTGTTAACAATTTCGGCCAGTATAAGTGTATAACCAAGACAAAGCTCCTGCTCTCTCAAACTGAATGTTACTGCTAAGCTTTGATTTCAGGTCAAGACGGTGCAGATAAAACAACTTAAGCTTTTTCCTTTCATATATCACCAGTCATTGCAAGTTTAACTGCTAACATGTTTAAACCAAAACATTTGCTCATCTGAAGCATTATCACAAACACCTATCATGCAAAATCCTTTCACAAGTAAACTTTAACATGCACCGGAAAAAATCGTGCAGCAAGTATTCATCAGGTAATGGCCATCGTTATATTCTCACAATACCCAATCTAGCGCACGTACTCATCCAATGGAAAAATCAGGGGAAAAATGAACAGACAGAGGATGCAAGAGGAAGGAGGAAGGGGGTGAGGGAAGAGGGAGGAGGAAGAAGGGGGGACGTAGGAGTGGACGCTACCTGCCTATGGATTGGTCGCCGGCGTAGCTCCGGGAGGTGGCGTTGCTAGGCGGGAGGCACTGCTGGTGGTAGCGGCTGCTCGACGGAGGGAGGCGCTGCTGGGCTCCTGTGCCGGCTGCGGGGCAGCGGAGGCTTTGGACGGCTGGGTGCGCTGCGACGTCGGGCTGGCAGTCGTGGCGGCAGGCCGATGGCGGCGAGGACCGAGACGGCGAGGCGGGGCGCGGGGGTTGTCGGGGCGTGAGGGTGTGGCGAGGGGGGGAAGTGGATCTGGCATGGGGGGGCGAAGGTATTGGGCGAATAAGCTAGGGGGAAGATTACTAATGGCGCACCCCCTCGCGGTGCGCCATTAGTATGTTTTTTTATAGCAATGGCGCACCCCCGAGCGGTGCCCCATAAGTAATATTGTTTTAGATAGTAATGGCGCACCAGACAGCGGTGCGCCATAAGTAATTTTATTATTATTTTTTGTTGCATCTAACAATTTTTTAGAAAATGAATATGAATATGAAACAGTAATAATTTTGTATAAAAACAATAATTTTTTTTAAAATATCATCAACTTTGTTATTTGAAAATATTTATGAATATAAAAAATATCATCAAATTTGTTATTTGAAAATATCATCAAATTTGTTATCTGAAAATATAATGAAATTTGTTTTTTTGGATTTTTAGTTGCATTCATTTGTGACGGTGGAGCGGGGGAGGGTGCGGGGGGTCG
>NC_041380.1:503118146-503122400 GCF_002162155.2 Triticum dicoccoides
TGGAGCGGGGGAGGGTGCGGTGGGTCGTCGGCTGTGGTGGAGCGGGGGAGAGGGTGCGGGCCCAGGGGTCATCGGCGGCGGTGGAGCGGGGTGAGGGTGCGGGGGGTGCTAATGCCGCACTACAGAGACATGCGCCATTAGTAACCCAACATACTAATGGCGCACCACATGGACATGCGCCATTAGTAGTTTTGCAAAAAAGTAAAAAATAATAATTTCTATACTAATGGCGCACTATGGCACAGTGCGCCATTACTAGTTCAAACCAGTAATGGCGCACTATGTAGCGGTGCGCCATTAGTAGTTTTGCAAAAAAGTAAAAAAAATACAGTAGTGGCGCACTCTATGGCTGGTGCACCATTAGTAGTTCTAACTACTAATGGCGCACTCTGCCCGGATGCGCCATTAGTATGTTTGAAAAAATGAAAAAAAAACATTTTGTTACTAGTGGCGCACCGTGTGCCTGGTGCGCCATTATGTCTTCCACACTAATGGCGCACCAACAGATGGTGCACCATTAGTATATAGTAATGGCGCACCACATGTCCGGTGCGCCATTAGTGTCAATTCCATCTATAGCCTTTTTCCTAGTAGTGATACAAGTTACATGACTAGGCCGGTTTACATTTACATACTGTAACTCGCCTTTGGGCCCTCCGTAAAGCGCTAGCATCTTTACATCTTCATGGGCTTCTTAATCTTCAAAGAGTCAACCCGGCTACATAAGGCTGGTTTACCTACAGTAGTAATATCCCCAACAACTGCAAAGAAAAAATATTTCAGACATTGTCATCTAACACAACTCATTATGGGAAGTAAAAAGAAGGTTGCAGAGTTCTTACTACCATCCTACAGTTCGTTGTTGTCTTGGATAAAGTGTAACCAAATAATTTAATTGCCATCTTTGGACCCATTTTACTACAATCTTTATAAGCTTCCTCACTTGTTGCTGGTTCATTGATATCTCATTGCCCCATACACAGAAAGGGTCGAAACGCGGATCTTTACCAATGACATATGTACCTAAAAGCACCAAGTTAATATTAGAAGCTAAATAGTAATTGCACAATGATGTAGTACAACACTCTTTTATAATATGTTTATATACATCTGTATGTGGTAGTCTTGAAATCTCTAAAAAGACAAATATTTAGGAACGGAGGGAGTATCTTATAACATCCAATATACTCACATATTAGATGAATTAACATCTTATATTATGGGTCAGAAGGAGTTTAGTTCATTCTTACAAATTATCTACTGTTGTATCCATGGATTACATTTAGTTTGAGCTAGTTCAGGCTCAAATAGCCCTAAAGTATATCTAAACATGAGGGCTAGTTTGAGCTAGTTGCATCTATAACCCACCCAAAAAAACTAGTATCCAACCCAAGAGGTGCTAATTGGAGATAGTTATCCCAGTGCATTTATTGTCAATTTAACCCTGCCATCCAAACAACTCTTTGGATGGAGTTAGTTCAGGTTTAGTATTGAGCTAGAAACTAACTCTAACCTCTAGTTAAGTTGAATGTCCAAACAGGGTTGTGTTGTTGCTGTTGCTGCTGCTGCTCTTCTACGTATATCTAGACATCATTAGAACATTAATGTAACACTCTTCCTTGTTGCTATGTAGCCTAGGATTGCATATTTAGACATTAAGTATAGTGCATGTTGCTATGTAGCCTCATATATATTACATATGGCCCTAGTTAACCAAAGGAAAAATGGGTTGCAAATATATTCATTTAAAAGTCTGATTCACCGATTAGTCCCTTATTAGTCGACGGCCTATATGGTACCAGCTACCAATATCCTGAGTAGTGAGCAGATATAAGCCATGGGATGAAACTAACCTCGATGGAAAACAACGGTTGTTCCCAAAATTGTCCTGTGTAGGTACATCCAGAAGCATGTTAAGCACAATAGGCTAGACATCAACCAAAACTACACATGGCAAACAAAATAATCTCCAAAATATAGCTTCAGTGTGTAGGTTTAAGCATGCTAGTAAAGCAAAACAAGTCGAAAGGTGTGCTAACTGCAACATGCCTAACATTAAATAACAAGCAAACATGGTCATTCAAACTGGTATTGTGTCGGTCTAAGTGCACTAGTTATGGTTAAATAAAAATGGAAAGGCGTGTTAACTACAAGATGCAGCAACCAAATGTATTCATTCATAGTGGTATTGTTGAAATTGGTACTGATGAAATTGAACTGCACAGTTCATACTTGCACATATAGAACATCACGTTGTGAATAACTGGAATAAACAAGGCATACTACGAACAACCAAAGATAGCATTTGAAACTGAACATATGCTAACTACAAACAACTAAACAATCAAAAAAACTTTAAAAGAGGCATATGCTAGCTCAGGCTTAACATCAAGCAAATATATGCATTCCTATTGGTATGTTTAAAACTGGATTGATGAAATGTACTGCACAGTAAATAATTGCACATATAGAGCATCACATTGTGAAAAACTAAAATAAACAAATCATGGGTTTCCTCACTTGTCACAGATGGGCTCGTTCCCGTGGGAAGAGCACGGACCCTGCATGCGCTCCATGTTGTCACAGATGGGCTCCTTCCCCCTGGAAGAGCACGACTGTAGGGTTCCCTCCCTAATGTCTCAGACGGGCGCTTTCCCCTTGGAAGAGTAGATGGGCTCTTTCCCCTTAGAAGAGCCGGAGAGGGTGCCCTCCTCGTGGTCGCCGTCGATGAGGTTTGACTTGGAAGCTGTGGATCCCAAGTCAGCATCACAGAATGTGTACTTCAGAAATGACAAAAGGGGCTCGATGGCGATGTAGAATGGAAAATTGTTGACAACGAGCCAAAGGAGATCAGCGGCGGGGCCATGGATGAGATCGACGGCGGTTGAACCTGAGGGGTTGGGGGTGGGCCACTTAACCTGTGACATAGCCCACCTTAGGGCGTCGCTATCGATGACCTCGATGTCGTAGCCGGCGGACGAGACATGCCCGCATAAGCTAGCCCACTGCTTGAGTGCCTACCGCCAATACTGGTCGTCAGCTTCCTCGGCAACGTCGGGCGAAGAGATCGCGATACACCTCTTTTGGGCCAGTCGCTCCTCGATCTCCACGGGAAGCATAGCCGGGCTTAGGCCGCAACACTCTGGAGTGGGGGATGGGGATGGGGATCTGTGGGAAAGGGGGCGTTTGGTAGGCGTCATCTAAGAAACTCAGGGCGGCCTGGGTATGGAGATCGGTGGGTAAGCTGCATGTGCAAACCGGCAGATGTTGACAATGGAGGCCTTGCGGCGGTGGCGGCAGCGGCGGTGGGGACTTTGCTAGGGTTTTGAGCGAGGGAGGGTGTGGGTGTGTGTGCACGCGTGCGCGCCCGAGGAGGTTTTGGTGTGTGTATGTGTGTGTGTGTGTGTGGAGGGGGCACGGGGTGTTTGAGGAAATGACGCGGGTACTGAAAATTTTACTACGCGGGAGTGAAATGTTGGGCTATTGAAAATTTTGATGATAGTGCATCGCACACGGTCCGAAGATAACAACCGTGTTTTATGAAAAAGAAAAACCCTCAAGGTGGGCAGATATTTTCGATGCAGGCGGGATTGGGAACAAGAGACATCGCACACGGTCCAAAGATAACAACCATGTGTTATGAAACAGAAAAACCCTCGAGGCGGGCAGATATTTTTGAGAGGTGGAGCCTCATGGATCCCAATGTACGTACTGTGTGGATGTGTGTGTGTCGGGTGCACCGGCGTGGCACATGGTTAGTTTGAGTGAACCGTGTCTGTTGTGTCATCTGACTTGTCTAATGTTCATAAATTTGGCGAAAAATGACACGGGAGAGGGTCAGAACACGAACACACTTGCATGTGGACCAAATTTATGTATCGAAAGGGTGGTTTGATTTTCAAATACCATATGCAGAACACGAACACACTTGCATGTGCACCTCTCTCGCAAAGCGCACGGTATTTCTTGACCCCACCCCCCTCATGTCGGCATGAAGGGAATCATAAGCTATGAATGCATGCCCCCTCCCTCTCAACCAAGGTTCACCTAGCAAAGTGCGAAGTAGCTACCAGCCCCCTCCCTCCCTCTTGTCGGCACGAAGGGAATCCTACGCTATATATGAATACATGCCCCCCTAACCGAGGTTCACCATAGCAAAGTGCGAAGTAGCTAGCAGCCCTCCTCCCTCGTGTTGGCACGAAGGGAATCCTAAGCTATGAATGCATGCCCCCCAACCGAGGTTCACCTAGCAAA
>NC_041380.1:503123371-503188195 GCF_002162155.2 Triticum dicoccoides
ACACTTTTAGTCGGCGGGCCAGAGAGGCATATATCTCACCAAGATGGATCGTAAAACAGACCAAGAATAATCCCCCTTGGTCGTACAACCTCTCTCTTGTTGTTGGTCAAAGTGATGGTCGTCCATGCGACCTCGGAGATGGGCTAGCTCGCCAAAAGTCACGCAATTAGCTAGTCCCCGAGGACAACCACTGCATGCGTGTGGCCCAAACATATGTATGGAGAGGTGTGTTTCTTGAGTAACAATGAACAACTTTGATGTGGCACCGTGATTTCGAACTAGAAATCCCCACACTTAGTGAGGGTTAGGTTGACGATGCATATGTATGTTACACCACACTTCAAGCCAACGACGGGGATTCATATATGCATGCATGTGTGCATAGTATATGTGCTCAAACTTAATTAGGTCTAAATCTCACCATGACCTATACTACAATAACACGAACCAAATGAAGGATCCGCCATGGTAACCTATCTTGTCGTTGGTCAAGGTGATCATGGATGTCCACGCGGGCCCAGGAATATATATAGGCCTGTCGCCGATAACCACGCGAGGGAGTGTATCATTCGAAGGCAACCACTGCATGCATATGTATGGTGGTGATGCGTGCATGCATGTTTGAATACACAACATTGATCTGGCGCGTGTGTCAAAAATCGTACACTAGCTCCCCACACAAAGCGAGATTGATTCATGATGGTGTCGTTGTACTAGCCACTTCGACTCGATGGGAGGGATTCATGCGTACACATGCATGTGTGTGTGCTCAAAGTGTATCATGCATGTCATGCCAGAGCAAAAATAATAATCCCCTCCTAAGTCAAATTAACCTCTCTTATTGTCAGGCAAAAAGAAGTGATGGGCCAAGCGGTCCCATAGAGGGAAAGCATCGATATCGCTGATAACTGCTTAAGTGGGTGCGAGAGGACAACCACCACCGCTTTGCATGTGGGCCAAACATATATATGTTGAATACCAAAAATGCACAACTTTGATGTGCCACATGCCTCAAAAACCGTAAACCATGCACCCACACAAAGCAAGGTTCATATCAAGCGTACTACATATGATGGTCCCCTTCCCCCCTCTTCACCGCATACTATATGCTCCTGTTGTAATATGTACAATCCAAAAGAATCCTCATCGATGGTGAAATTAATTAACCTCTCCCGATGTAGGTCAAAGTGATGCATGCATGCATGCATGCATCGATGATGGCCTCGTGGGCCCACAGATGGAAGCGTCACACATGAGTGTCCTAGCAAGGATATATATGCATGTGGCCCAAAAAGGTGTTGTGTGATGTTTGAGTAACCAATTTCACAATTTTTATGTGGCACGTGCCTCGGTAACCAAAAAGTCCCGACACTGAGTGAGGTGTACTTGTTCATGGATGCATACGTATAGTATATATGCTAGTCCCCTCCCACCTCTTCGACGCGTACTATATACCACCATAACACAAACAAAAAATATTCTACCTTGCTGGTCAAATTAACCTCACTTCCGGCTGTTCGTCAAAGTGATGGACGATGACCTCGCGGGACCAGAGAAAGCGTCACACGCGAGTATCGAGTGTCGTGTAGGACAACCATCGACTGCATGTGGCCAAAACATTTATGTATGAAAGGGTTGTGTAATGTTTTAAATAACAATTTCATGACTCTGATGTGGCACCAGCCTGCCTAACAAAACGGCCACAACTCGTGGTGTAGTGCGAGCCACCCGCCACACCCAGACACACACACCCACACACACACTGCGTATCCACCGCAACTACGATGCATGTTAAATCAATTATCCCGCGGTGAACAAACATGTTATCAAAGGAGGGACGTTTTAATTTCAAAAAAAATCATAGAGATCATTAAGACATTGATTGATTAAGTACATTGATTGATTGCTTTTCTACGGGTATAATTTGCAAAACTCAAATTTGAGCTACATGCACACATGACAGTGCACCTAAATGGATTACAAAAACACATGTGTCTCACTGGGTGCATGTTTACTCCCCGTGCAACAAACTTCAAATATTGAGAATCTTGATTTTTAAATTCTACTACATCCAAAACTTATTTGAAGTTCATGAAACTTATCGTATTGTCGTATGGACACCAATACAAAGTGGCATTGTACTTTTTTTGTCAAATTTGAGACCAGTTTTGTTGTAATCTTTATCTAATTATAGATGGGAGATTATTAATAACAGGGAACCAATATCCCAAACGGATTATTTATTCGAACTGTGAGTGTTAGACAAACAATGGATACGTGTCATGCTTCGGTTAAGCAATAAAGGGGCAACATTTATCAACCAAATAGAAAAACAATATACATGCTGCCGCGCAACCCGTCTGGCGTGCGAGCAGGCGTGAGTTGATGGGATGCATGCAAGCAGTCCGCCGCGCAAGCAGACGGGGAGGCGTGCGTGTAGGTGTGTGAATTGACGGAGGAGTGCTCGCTGCGCAGTGTCATCGGGAGGCGTGTGAGTAGATGTGTGAAACTTTGGTACGCATGCCAGCAGTCCGGCGCATGATGAACCACAAGTATAGGGGATCTATCGTAGTCCTTTCGATAAGTAAGAGTGTCGAACCCATCGAGGAGCAGAAGGAAATGATAAGCAGTTTTCAACAAGGTATTCTCTGCAAGCACTGAAATAATAGGTAACAGATAGTTTTGTGATAGGATAATTTGTAACGAGTAACAAGTAATAAAAGTGAATAAAGTGTACCAAGGTGGCCCAATCCTTTTTGTAGCAAAGGACAAGCCTGGACAAACTCTTATATGATGTAAAGCGCTCCCGAGGACACATGGGAATATCGTCTAGCTAGTTTTCATCACGTTCATATGATTCACGTTCGGTACTTTGATAATTTGGTATGTGGGTGGACCGGTGCTTGGGTAATGTCCTTACTTGGACAAGCATTCCACTTATGATTAATCTCTATTGCAAGAATCCGCAACTACAACAAAAGTATTAAGGTAAACCTAACCATAGCATGAGACATATGGATCCAAATCAGCCCCTTACGAAGCAACACATAAACTAGGGTTTAAGCTTCTGCCACTCTAGAAACCCATCATCTAATTATTACTTACCAATGCCTTCCTCTAGGCCCAAATAATGGTGAAGTGTCATGTAGTCGACGTTCACATAACACCACTAGAGGAGAGACAACATACATCTCATCAAAATATCGAACGAATACCAAATTCACATGACTACTAATAGCAAGACTTCTCACATGTCCTCAGGAACAAACTAACTACTCACAAAGAATATTCATGTTCATAATCAGAGGGGTATTAATATACATATAGGATGTGAACATATGATCTTCAACAAGTAAACCAACTAGCATCAACTACAAGGAGTAATCAACACTACTAGTAACCCACAAGTACCAATCCCGGACTTGGAGACAAGAATTGGATACAAGAGGTGAACTAGGGTTTTGAGAGGAGATGGTGCTGATGAAGATGTTGATGGAGATTGCCCTCTCCCGATGAGAGGAGCGTCGATGATGACAGTGGCGATGATTTCCCCCTCCCGGAGGGAAGTGTCCCCGGCAGAACAGCTCCGCCGGAGCCCTAGATTGGTTCCGCCAAGGTTCCGCCTCGTGGCGGCAGAGTCTCGTCCGGAAAGATGGCTTATGATTTTTTCCTCATCGAAAGACTTCATATAGCAGAAGATGGACATCAGAGGGCCACCAGGGGGCCCACGAGGTAGGGGGTGCGCCCAGGGGGGTAGGGCGCGCCCCCCACCCTCGTGGGGAGGGTGTGGCCCCCTAGTGAAGTTCTTGCGCTCAGTATTTTTTACATATTCTGAAAATGTCTTCTGTGAAGTTTGAGGACTTTTGGAGCAATGCAGAATAGGTCTCTAATATTTGCTCCTTTTCCAGCCCAGAATCCCAGCTGCTGGCATTCTCCCTCTTTATGTAAACCTTGTAAAATAAGAGAGAATAGGCATAAGTATTGTGACATAATGTGTAATAACAGCCCATAATGCAATAAATATCGATATAAAGGCATGATGCAAAATGGACGTATCAACTCCCCCAAGCTTAGACCTCGCTTGTCCTCAAGCGAAAGCCGAAATCAAAAAATATGTCCACATGTTTAGAGATAGATGTGTCGATAAAAATAAAATACAGACATGAGGGCATCATGATCATTCTTAGAACAACAACTTATATAATTCTTGTCATATGATTTCTTATGATAGAGTAATAATTCAATCGCAATTTCAAGTATGAATCATAAACTTCATTGAAAACTAACAAACTATAATCTCAGTCATTGGAGCAATTGCAATTTATCATAACATAGGAAAGAGTCAATATAAGAGCTTTTCAGTAAGTCCACATACTCAACTATCATATAGTCTTTCACAATTGCTAACACTCACGCAATACTTATGGGTATGGAGTTTTAATCGGACACAGAGAAAGATAAGGGCTTATAGTTTTGCCTTCCAATGTTTTACCTCAAGGGTAATGTCGACAATAATAGTTCATGAAAACTCACATCCAATTAGCTATATATACCAGGATCTTTCCAACATGTTGTGCTTGCCAAAAGATAAAATGTAAAAAGGAAGGGTGAAGATCACCATGACTCTTATGTAAGGCAGGAGATAAAAGTAAAAGATAGACCCTTCGCAGAGGGAAGCAGAGGTTGTCATGCGCTTTTATGGTTGGATGCACAAAATCTTAATGCGAAAGAACGTCACTTTATATTGCCACTTGTGATATGGACCTTTATTATGCAGTCCGTCGCTTTTATTTCTTCCATATCACAGGATCGTATAAAACTTATTTTCTCCCACACTAATAAGTCAGACATATTTAGAGAGCAATTTTTATTGCTTGCACCGATGACAACTTACTTGGAGGATCTTACTCAATCCATAGGTAGGTATGGTGGACTCTCATGGCAAAACTAGTTTAAGGGTGTTTGGAAGCACAAGTAGTATTTCTACTTGGTGCGATGAATTTAGCTAGCATGAGGGGGAAAGGCAAGCTCAATCATGTTGGATGATCCATGACAATATAATTTATCTCAGATGTAAGAAAACATAACCCATTACATTGTCTTCCTTGTCCAACGTCAAATATTTAGCATGTCATATTTTAATGAGTGCTCACAATCATAAAACATGTCCAAAATAGTATATTTATATGTGAAGACCTCTCTTTCTTTATTACTTCTTATTAATTGCAACGATGACCAAAACTATGTTTGTCAACTCTCAACAACTTTTATTCATCATACTCTTTCTATGTGGGCTCATTACTCTCCATAAGATCCATATGATCTCTTTTATTTCCTTTTCTTCTTTCTCTTTTCTTTTATTCACTCAAGATCATGGAAAAATAAACAAGCCCTTGACTCAACACTAATATTTATTATATATAGCTCACGGACTTGATTACATAGAAGGATCATACAGAAAAAGTCACAACTAGATCATACTAAAACTTTATTCTACTATATCAAGATATTACCAAAAGGATCGAACTAAGAAAAACAGTGAAGATAGAAGTGATGGTGATAGGATACCGGGGCACTCCCCCAAGCTTGGCAGTTGCCAAGGGTAGTGCCCATACCCATGTGATTATGTCTCCTTTGTTGGTGAAGAAATTGATGGTTTTGTTGATGGCGTAGGCTTGTCGTCCTTCTTCCAAGGCATAGGCTCACCATCATAGAAGGATGATCGAGTCTCCTGAAACCTCATATCTGCAGCCAAACTCATCCTCTTGAATCTATATTCATACTCACGGTTTTGATTTTGCAGGTCATAGATCTGGGCTTGGAGGTGCTCGATTTTCTCATGAAGCTTGAAGATGGCCTCCCCAATGTCCTTCACGTCTAGCTTGTGGTTGTTGGTGAACTCCGTGATCATAATGTGATTGGAATCGAGCCCACGCTCCACCATCTCCTGACACTTGAGAACTTCTTAATCCAATGCCTCGAGCCTTGCCTCCGTGCTTCCGGTCTTCCTTGGTCCCTCAACATCGTGGATGTGCAACAACCCCTCACGCATCTCAATGGTTTGAGGGTGTTGCAGCACTTCCGCGAGGTAGGGGTTGATGACCTTCTTGAAGAACTGGTCCTTGGGGGCACTTGAAGACGACATGACGGCCTAGATCTGTTAGAAAAATAGCTCGAAACAAAGACAAGAGATTTTTGCGTGATACGGTGGTCAAAACCTTCGGGAGGTTATATAATGAATTTTTACCAACCAAAATATGTGTTGTATAAGAAAACAAAGTCCGGAGAGCCCACGAGGTAGGGGGCACGCCCAGGGGGTAGGGCGCGACCTCCACCCTCGTGGAGCCCTCGTGTCCTTCCCGGACGGTCTCTTATTTTTCTATTTTTCTAAATATTCCAAAATGGAAGAAAATTGCCATTAGAACTGTTTTGGAGTCGGTTTACTTACCATACCACATACCTATTCCTTTTCGGAGTCTGAAACGTTCCGGAAAGTGTCCCTTATGTATTCCTCCGGGGTTACGGTTTCAATAACATTGGTTTCAACATTTATAGGATTACTTGAGATATAATGTTTAATTCTTTGACTGTTCACCACCTTCGTATTTGTGCCTTCGAAGTTGTTGATTTTTATGGCACCGGAGCGATAGGCCTCCTCGATAACATAAGGACCTTCCCATTTAGAGAGAAGTTTTCCTGCAAAAAATATTAAACGAGAGTTGTATAGCAATACATAATCACCTACATTAAACTCACGCTTTTCTATTCTTTTATCATGCCATCTTTTAACTTTTTCTTTAAATAATTTGGCATTATCGTAGGCTCGGGTTCTCCATTCATCAAGTGAGATAATGTCAAATAACCTCTTCTCACCGGCATGTTTGAAATCATAATTGATCTCTTTAATAGCCCAATAAGCCTTATGTTCTAGTTCGACAGGTAAGTGACATGCTTTTTCATAAACCATTTTATGCGGAGACATACCCATAGGATTTTTATATGCAGTTCTATAGGCCCATAATGCATCATCAAGTTTCTTGGACCAATTCTTTCTAGATCTATTAACAGTCTTTTGCAAAATTACTTTGAGTTCTCTGTTGCTCAATTCTACTTGACCACAAGACTATGGGTGATAAGGAGGTGCAATTCTATGATTAACATCATATTTAGCAAGCATTTTACGGAAAGCACCATGAATAAAATGTGAACCACCATTAGTCATTAAATATCTAGGGACTCCAAACCTCGGAAAAATAACTTCTTTAAGCATCTTAATAGAGGTGTTACGATCGGCTAGTTGGAATAGCTTCTACCCACTTAGTAACGTAATCAACAGCAACTAAAATATGTGTATATCCATTAGAGGCAGGAAAAGGTCCCATATAATCGAAGCCACAAACATCAAATAGTTCAGTAACAAGTGAATAATTCATAGGCATTTCTTGACGTCTACTAATATTACCAATTCTTTGACATTCATCACAAGACAAGACAAACTTACGGGCATCCTTGAAGAGAGTAGGCCAATAAAAACCGGATTGCAATACCTTATGTGCAGTTCTATCTCTAGCGTGGTGTCCTCCATAAGCCTCGGAATGACACTTGCGTCGGATCTGTTCCTGTTCATGCTCAGGTACAAAATGTCCAATAACACCATCTACTCCTTCTTTATAAAGATGTGGTTCATCCCAAAAGTAATGCCTCAAATCATAGCAAAACTTTTTCTTTTGCTGGTATGTGAAACTAGGTGGTATAAATTTAGCAACAATGTAATTAGCATAATCAGCATACCATGGAGGAGTATGAGAAGCATTTATGACATTTAATTGTTCATCAGGAAAGCTATCATCAATAGGTAGTGGGTCATCAAGAGCATTCACTAGCCTAGACAATTTGTCTGCAACGGGGTTTGAGGGAGTCCGGGATTAGGGGGTCTCCGGACAGCCGAACTATATCCTTTGGCCGGACTGTCGGACTATGAAGATACAAGATTGAAGACTTCGTCCCGTGTCCGGATGGGACTTGAGGGAGTCCCGGACTAGGGGGTGTCCGAATAGCCGGACTATACCTTCGGTCGTACTCCTGGACTATGAAGATACAAGATTCAAGACTTCGTCACGTGTCTGGAAGGGACTTTCCTTGGCGTGGAAGGCAAGCTTGGCGATACGGACATGTAGATCTCCTACCATTGTAACCGACTCTGTGTAACCCTAGCCCTCTACGGTGTCTATATAAACCGGAGGGTCTTAGTCCGTAGGACACAACAATCATACCATAGGCTAGCTTCTAGGGTTTAGCCTCTCTGATCTCGTGGCAGATATACTCTTGTACTACCCATATCATCAATATCAATCAAGCAGGACGTAGGGTTTTACCTCCATCAAGAGGGCCTAAACCTGGGGAAAACATTGTGTCCCCTGCCTCCTGTTACCATCCGCCTAGACGCACAGTTCAGGACCCCCTACCCGAGATCCGCTGGTTTTGACACCGACATTGGTGCTTTCATTGAGAGTTCCTCTGTGTCGTCACTTTTAGGCCCGATGGCTTCTCCGATCATCAACAGCAATGCGATCCAGGGTGAGACTTTTCTCTCCGAACAGATCTTCGTATTCGGCGGCTTTGCACTGCGGGCCAATTCGCTTGGTCATCTGGAGCAGATCAAAAGCTAAGCCCTTGGCCATCAGGTCAGATTTGGAAGTTTGAACTACACGGCCGACATCCGCGGAGACTTGATCTTCGACGGATTCGAGCCACAGCCGAGCGCGCCGCACTGTCACGATGGGCATGATCTAGCTCTGCCGCCGAACAGTGCCCTGGAGGCCGCATCTGTGTCCGCTCTGACCCCTAGCTCGGAGCCGATCACACCAATCGAGGATGGGTGGTTAGACACTGCCCCGGGGCTACAATCTCTATGGCGATCAAGCCGAACACGAGACTTGTCCTCTGCGAAGCCCGTGACTCCAAGGTGCCGGACTCCTCTCCGGACTCCGAGCCCTCCGCGCCCCTACCGATCGAATCTGATTGGGCGCCGATCATGGAGTTCACCACCGCAGACATCTTTCAGCACTCGCCCTTCGGCCATAGAGCAGGACGAGCCGGCGAATACAGACCCAGCCATAGAGCAGGACGAGCCGGCGGACGACGAACTTGCCTTCGAGCAAGCGTCCGAACAGGGCAACTTGGATAAACAAACCGAACACCCCGTCCCCGGCGAAAACAACAGTTTGGACGACCTTACGCCGGATAAACTCATGGAACAGAAGAACCTCCACAAAAGGCTCGTCGCCACTGCACATAGCCTGAAAAAGCAGAAGCAGAAGCTCAAAACTGCGGAAGATGCACTCAGAATCAGATGGAGCAAAGTACGCAACACCGCAGACAAATATGGCGGCAGTCGCCGCACAAAAAGCTATCCAAAGCGAAAGCTACTGCCTGAATTTGATGAGGAGGCCTTAGAGCCCCGCAGTCAAAAAATAGGAAAGCCATCCGGTCGGATAGACAACCGCATGGCCAGCATGGAGCGGCAAGCGGCGCCGCACACAAGGCGGCACGCGATCCACCAAAGGATCCACATCAAAAAGACGGCCCAGCCAGATCTATCTACAGGCCAAGAAGCAAGATCTAGTAAGCAATGCAACACAACAAATATCCGAACATCACGGCACACCCAAATACAGGGGTGCCGCACACCCCCTATGTTTCACCGATGAGGTGCTGGACCAGGAATTTCCAGCGGGATTCAAGCCCGTAAACATAGAGGCGTATGACGGAACAACAGGCCCTGGGGTCTGGATTGAGGATTATATCCTCCACATACACATGGCCAGAGGAGATGACCTCCATGCCATAAAATACTTACCCCTCAAGCTTACAGGGCCAGCCCGGCATTGGCTCAAAAGCCTTCCCGAAAACACCATTGGAAGTTGGGAAGAGCTTGAGGATGCTTTCCGGGCAAATTTTCAAGGGACCTATGTCCGCCCTCCGAATGCAGACGATCTCAGTCACATAACTCAACAGCCCGGAGAGTCAGCCCGGAAATTCTAGAACAGATTTCTTACTAAAAAGAATCAGATAGTCGACTGTCCGGACGCCGAAGCCCTAGCAACTTTTAAGAATAACGTTCGAGAAGAATGGCTCGCTAGACACCTCGGCCAAGAAAAGCCAAGAACAATGGCCGCATTAACAAGCCTCATGACCCACTTTTGCGCGGGAGAGGACAGCTGGTTGGCAAGATGTTGCACCAGCAACCCAAGTACATCTAAAGTTAGGGATGGAAACGGAAAACCCCGACGCAGCAAGGACCAGCGCCGGAATAAGGGAAACAGCCCAAAGAGCATGGCGGTCAACGCCAGATTCAAAAGCTCGCGGCAGAATCAAAGAAAGCCGCCCCTCAAGGATAACAGGGACAAGCTATTCAACTTAAACAAAATCTTGGACAAGATATGTCAAATACACAGTACTCCCGGGAAGCCTGCGAACCATACCCACAAAGATTGTTGGGTTTTCAAGCAAGCCGGCAAACTCAACGCCGAACACAAGGGGCTCGACACACCAAGTGAGGATGACGACGAACCCCACAAGAAGAGCACCAGGAAACAAAAGGATTTCCCACAAGAAGTCAAAACAGTAAACTTACTTCACGTGACGAACAGAACGGCGCCACCAGAGATACGCGCCATACGGCCTATCCCAAAGGAGTCTCGCCAATGGTTGTTAAAACCGATCACCTTCGACCATCAGGATTACTCTAGAAGTATCCGGAACGCAGGCTGGACTGCCTTGGTATTAGATCCAATAATCGGCGGACTCCACTTTACAAATGTCCTGATGGACGGCGGCAGTGGTCTAAACCTGTTATACCAGGACACAATCCGCAACATGGGGATAGACCCAACAAAAATTCGCCATAGCAAAACCTCCTTTCAAGGGGTAACGCCAGGCCCGGATGCCCGCTGTATGGGTTCTCTCCAGATAGAAGTTATGTTCGGCTCCCCTGATAACTTCTGTCTCGAACAGCTAACTTTCCACATCGCCCCATTCTCAGGTAGCTATCAAGCACTGCTGGGACGCGAAGCTTTCGCCCGCTTTAACGCAATACCGCATTATGCATCTCTTACGCTTAACATGCCCGGTCCATGAGGCATCATCTCATTAAAGGGAAAACATTGAGTGTTCCTCTCGCGCGGAAGACAGTGTGGCTGCCTTGACAGCCCCACAATAAAACGGCTTCACCAGCCAAAGCACCTAAACAGGTCGTCAAGACCACGGACATGGCTAGACGAGTCCGACATAAAAATACAATTGATAAAGGCTTAATAGCCGTATACCCCTGTACTAGGGGCTCCGCGCATATAAAACTAGAGACAATAAAGCTCAATTTTACCCATTTTGATTTATACTTTGTTTATTTAGTATAACTTATGTTCGACACGATCTTTCTTCAACTAAGTTCCTCTCTTTTACAGATGAACACCATGCTACGCCCGTCCAGGATACGGCAGATCGGAGACACAGGCGCAGACGTGCAGCAGGGACCCGTTCCAAGGATTCTTTTCAGATTAAGACCCTATGTAAACCTTTTTTATGGTCTCTTGTTGATACACATCCCCTGGTTTCTTGTATAACCAAGGAGCAGGCTGGCGTTTTGGCATGTGGCCACGTCAGAGTTTTGCGCGTATCTGGACACTAGGGGCTTATTACTAAGGGCGTTATCCCGCCCGCCCTCATAAAGACCGAATACCTTAGGGAGTGTTCGGCGTCGCGAGTTTGGCCTTATATGCATCAGCTCTGAATCATGTCTTTGGTCAAATGTTGGGTTTGCCCGGCTCCTGTGTTTTGCTGCCTTACGTTCCGCTCTATCGGCTAAGGCAGCACCAGGAGAACTACTGCGATTGTGCCCCGGTTCGGCCAGGCGAGCACCTCAGTAGAGAAAGCCGAAAACTGACTGTCATGATATAGCGTGAGACTGGTCAACCACTCGATGACTTACCGGAATATTTAGGATTCCTCCACATTAACGAAGGGACATTTCCCGGCCAGGCACATACGCGCCCGAGTTCGGGCGAGCGCAGGCGCCACCAGGGGCTATATAAGTAGCCTCATTGTCAAACTCCTATGGCTAAGTGAAAGTGATAAAGCATCATAGTCCGATTGCCTAGTTCGCTGCGCTATCACCTCCTTTGTAGGACCAAGATGTTGGATCAAGTGTGAAAATGTGCCTTCTGCGAACACCCCCGCATTATGTGTGTGGGGTCTGAAGCCGACGACTGCCATCTTTCAGATTATATATACATATATGTTAAACAGCCGCACAGGAGGTATTATAATACTTGCAGGCACAAGTATAAAAAGCTTCTACAATTTATCAAAATATTGTTTTACCATAATATATGCTATTCGAATATAGTATCCTTCGAGCACTGCGTCTCTATTAAACGAGCGCCTTGCAGAACTTCCTGAAAATAGTGCTTGGCAGGTACTCAGCTTCCATCCGAGTCTGGGGATGCAACAGCGGTGGCCTCCATTTCCGCCCAGTATGTCTTGACACGGGCAAGAGCCATCCGTGCACCCTCTATGCACGCTGACCTCTTCATCGCATCGATATGCGGCACTGCACCAAGGAACTGCTGCACCAAGTTGAAATAACTTTTCGGCTCTGGCCTCTCTGGCCACAGATGACTCATGACATACTTCATGGCGAGTCCGGACAACCTATTCAGCTCGGCCCATTCGGCCAAACGATCGGCTAATGACTGTGGACGCTCTGGATTGTGGAACTGCGACCAAAAGAGCTTTTCCACTTCGTAATCTTCTTGTCTCGGAAGTGTTTGGCCGCATCTGCGGCACTCTCTGCCAAATCCAGATAGGTGTCCGCCGTACTCCACATCCGGTTTAACGGAGCATGTTTAGGATCACAGAACTTCCACCGCAGCATAAAGGGCTTTCCAGCCGCGATCTCTCCGGCCTGACGCAGCTCCTCCTTCATAGCTCTCATCGCAGAGCGAGCATCCTTGGCATCGGCAACGGCCTTCTCCAGGTCTGTCTGTTCCGCCTGATCTTCTTTTTCAAGAAGCTAGCAACGGTCAGTAGCGCTCTTCAGCTTCACAGCCATCTCGGCCATTTCCTTCTTGCTTCGGCAGTGAGCAGCATGTTCGGCTTTCAGTCTTCAATTGCCTTTTCGGCAGCTGCATCACTTTTTCTGGCTTGCTCCTTGGCTAGGGCAAGTTCCGCCCGAAGATTCTCCATGGCAGCAGCACCATCTGCATCAAGCGCACACATTGTAAGATACTGGCATAAAGATCCTCTTACCAAGTGCCGCCGGAGTAATTACATACCTTGTGCCTCGTCAAGCCGCTTGTTGACAAGCACGATGTCGGCATCTGCCACGTCAAGTTACCGCTTTAGCTCAGCAAATTCATCAGTCCGGCTGGCCACCCTACACTTCGCCACCTACGTATGAAGGCGGCATATTAGACCTGGGATTATGATCCTCTATGCGCCGTCACTTTTGACAACACACAGAGTCTCAGGGGCTACTATCTAAACAGGGCGCATCTTATTTATGCGCAACTGTCCAAAAAGGGTACATTATCTCACGTACCTCGAAACCCGTCAGTAAACTCCTGACGGCCTCGTGCAATCCGCTCTCCGTGGATGAAATCCTCTCAATCACCGTACCCATCAATGCACGGTGCTCCTTTGAGATAGATGCTCGCCCTAGCAGATCCTTCAGCTCCTCCGACCGCGCACCAGACGGTGCTGGACTCGTCCGATGGCCGTTTTCGAAGGCCGGACACGGAGGGCTTTGGGGGTCCATATGACTACCTTCTGGCCCTGCCGGATTCGGAGAAACCCTCTGCGACAATACCTCAGGGTCGCCCGCCTCGCAAGGTGGTACGGTAGGGGGAGGCATTCCGCTCTCCATCATCTCCAGAAGAACATCCCCCGAAGACGAGCTCTGCTGAGAAGGGCTAAGGTCCGAGCTACAAGGTAAATTTTTGATTACTTTTCTCAGATATAAAGCAATGATTTCTCTCATTTCCTAAAAAGAAAACTCCTCTCTACTTACGGCTCGGTGGAGGGCTGATCCCCTTGAGGGCATAATTCGGCCGAAGTATCCCCCAGCACAGGACCCTTTGGCGAAGATTTCTTCCCCTGCTTTGAGGCCATGGTCTCTGGGTCTTCAGAGGTTGTCCTCTTCTTCCCCTGAGGAGAGGAATTTTCGATTCCTCCTTTCCAAACAGCCTCATTCGAGGAGGCCGTAGCTTCCTTGTCCCCTCCCTCGCTTTCCTTCGAAGGCACAACCTCCAGCATCCTGACTAGCACGGGACCCGGCATGGTCTCGGGGAGGGGGGCCGGACACCTGATTAGCTTTTCTTTCGCTATCCACTCCTGTTTAAAGGACAGCTCTTTTAAGTGCAATTTGATAAATATGCGGTCCGGGCACAGGGCTACTTACTTGAGTATCCGGGCGGTTGCAGCTCAGACCTGCATCCTCGGTCAAGTCCGGACACACTGCTTGTGATCCGAAGAACAATTTGTACATCTCCACGGGCGTCGCGCCCATAAAATGTTGGAGAGCTCGTGGTCCCTCCAGATTGAACTCCCACAGGCGGAGGGGGCGACATTTGCAGGGCAGAGCTCGGCGAATCAGCATAACCCGTGTCACCACGACCAGACTGATATCTCTTTCTAGGAGAGCTCGAATGCAGCCCTGCAACAAGGGCACGTCCTTGGACGGACCCCAGTCCAGTCCTTTATTGACCCATGACACTAGCTGTGGTGGGGGACCCGAGCGAAAGGCAGGTGGCACCACCCACTTGGTGCTCCTGGGAGCGGTGATATAAAACCACTCTCATTGCCATAAGCTGGACTCCTCTTGAAAAGAGCCCTCGGGCCATGGAGCACCAGCATTCTTGCTTATAAAAGCACCTCCGCACTCCGCGTGCCATCCCTCGATCATCTTCGGCTCTACTTTGAAGGTCTTGAGCCATAGTCCAAAGTGAGGAGTAATACGGAGGAAGGCTTCACACACGACGATGAATGAGGAAATATGGAGGATGGACTCCAGGGCTAAGTCGTGAAATTCTAGCCTATAATAATACATGAGCCCCCTCACGAAGGGATCCGTCAGGAAGCCTAGCCCCCGAAGGAAGTGAGACATGAACACCACACTCTCACCAGGCTTGGGAGTGGGAATGACCTGCCCTTGAGCAGGCAACCTATGCCAGATTTCGCCGGTCAAGAACCTGGCCTCTCTCAACTTCAGCACGTCCTCCTCCGTGCCGGAGGAGGGCATCCATCGGCCTCGAAGGTCGGAACCAGACATTGTCGACGGTCTGAAGCGCCTGAAATCTGGAGCCTTGGGTGTTGGAACTCGAGGCGAAGGGCGAACTCGTTTGAGCTTGAAAGAAAGGAGTAAGGCCTTGGTCTCTTTATAAGAGGTTGAATACCAAGGGCCCTCCCCGTGACCGTTTGGGACTCGCCTTTGATCGAGAAAACATACTAACATGTACAGTTGGGTTACCCACGCCCGTATTGATGACAATCCCGGAATAAGGGGACACGATCTCTGCTTTGACAAGACGTGCCAAGGAAACCGCCTCGCTAAACGCGCTGAGGTGGGACAGTAAAACGATTCGAATAAAGACCTGACCGTGGTGTGATGTCACGCTACGGAATACGACAGCAGTTTAGATTTGTGTAAATATTATTCTCTCTATGGCAATATGTGGAAACTTATTTTGTAGAGCTGGACACTACCTTTGTGTTCAAAATCTTCTATGATGTACTTGGAGGAGGAACCTGCCTTGCAATGCCGAAGACAATCGGCGCGCCGCACTCGTCGTCATTGAAGCCTGGTTCAGGGGCTACTGAGGGAGTCCCGGATTAGGGGGTGTCCAGATAGCCGGACTATACCTTTGGCCAGACTCCTGGACTATGAAGATACAAGATTGAAGACTTCGTCCCGTGTCCGGAAGGGACTTTCCTTGCGTGGAAGGCAAGCTTGGCGATACGGATATGTAGATCTCCTACCATTGTAGCCGACTCTGTGTAGCCCTAGCCCTCTCCGGTGTCTATATAAACCGGAGGGTCTTAGTCCATAGGACACAACAATCATACCATAGGCTAGCTTCTAGGGTATAGCCTCTCTGATCTCATGGTAGATCTACTCTTGTACTGCCCATATCATCAATATCAATCAAGCAGGACGTAGGGTTTTACCTCCATCAAGAGGGCCCGAACCTGGGTAGAACATTGTGTCCCCTGCCTCCTGTAACCATCCGCCTAGACGCACAGTTCGGGACCCCCTACCCGAGATCCACCGGTTTTGACACCGACAGGACTCCCCTTGGCGTGGAAGGCAAGCTAGGCAATACAGATATGTAGATCTCCTCCCTTGTAACCAACTCTATGTAAACCTAGCCCCCTCCGGTGTCTATATAAACCGGAGGGTTTAGTCCGTAGGACAACATACAATCATACCATAGGCTAGCTTCTAGGGTTTAGCCTCTACGATCTCATAGTAGATCAACTCTTGTAATACTCATATCATCAAGAACAATCAAGCATGACATAGGGTTTTACCTCCATCAAGAGGGCTCGAACCTGGGTAAACATCGTGTCCCCTGCCTCCTGTTACCATCTGCCTTAGAAGCACAGTTCCAGAGCCCCTACCCGAGATCCGCCGGTTTTGACACCGACATTGGTGCTTTCATTGAGAGTTCCACTGTGTCATCACCATAAGGCTTGATGGCTCCTTCGATCATCGGTAGCGATGCGGTCCATGGTGAGGTTTTCCTCCCCGGACAGATCTTTGTATTCGGCGGCTTCGCACTGCGGGCCAATTCGCTTGGCCATCTGGAGCAGATCGAGAGCTACGCCCCTGGCCATCAGGTCAGATCTGGAAACTTAAATTACACTGTTGACATCAGCGGAGACTTGATCTTCGACGGATTCGAGCCTGTGTCAGGTGCGCTGCACAGTCACAACGAGCACGACGTAACTCTGCCGTCGGATAGTGTTCGGGAGATTGCATTTGCAACTACTCCGGCCTTCAATCCGGAGCAAATTGTGCCATCCAAGGACAGAGGGATAGTCCCCGCCATGGAGGCCGCACTCTCAGTGGCGAAGGAGCCGGATACTGACTTCACTCCTTATGAGAGCCATGTCGCCAAATCACTGGATTAGTCTCTGGCCATGGACTCCGAGCCGCTTACATCCGTGCCCATCGAATCTGACTGGGAACCGATCATGGAGTTCACCTCCGCGGATATCTTTCAGCACTCGCCCTTCGGCGATGTGCTAAATTCATTAAGGTCTCTCTCCCTGTCAGTAGAACCGTGGACGAACTATGTCCGGCTACAATGGGATGCGGACGACGAACAAAATTCGCTGCCCACCCACCACCCACTTAGTAGCCACTGTTGACGATTTAACCGACATGCTCGACTTTGACTCTAAAGACATCGACGGTATGGACGACAACGTAGGTGACGAGCAGGAACCACCGCCCACAGGGCGTTGGACCGCTACCTCATCATACGACATATACATGATGGACACCCCTACAGAAGGCAATAGCGACGAGACAGCGGTGGATGACCCCTCCAAGAAGCAACCCAAGCACCGATGTCAGCGGAGCCGCTCTAAGTCCCGCCACAGCAAAAGTAGTGATACCGGCACAGGAGATAATAACACTCCGGATAGTGCCGAAGACAACCACAATCCCCTCCAGCACGACGTAGAGCCGGAGGATGAACAAGCTAGCCCTCCAGAGCAGGCAGTAGATGGAGAACCGGAGGAGGACAATTACATGCCTCTCTCCGAAGACGAGGCGAGCCTCGGCGACGAAGAGTTTATCGTGCCTGAGGACCCCGTCGAGCAGGAGTGCTTCAAGCGCCGGCTTCTGGCCACAACAAATAGACTGAAGAAAAAGCAACAACAGCTTCAAGCTGATCAAGACTTGCTAGCAGACAGATGGACCAAAGTCCTTGCGGCCGAGGAATAAGAACTCGAGCGCCCCTCCAAGAGTTACCCAAAATGCAGGTTGCTACCTCACCTCGAGGAGGAAGCATTGAAACCTCATTCACCAGTGTACGATGCGGCTGACAGGCCACTGCATGGCCGAGCCAGAGAGGCGTTTCAGCCTGAAGTTCAGCCTGCACCCCACCGCCACTCAATCAAAAATACCAAGGCCCGGGGCAACACACGGGACCTGCGAGACGTATTGGATAGTAAGGCAAAACTTGCAAGGTCAATACACGGGTCACGGGCACACACACCAACACGAGACGATGATCGTCGTGCCAGATACACCAAAAGCAAATCCGGTCGGGCCGAATACAACAGACAAGACTCATATGGACTGCGTCGTGATATAGCCCGGCACAGAGGCGCCACCCCCCCTATGCTTCACTGATGAAGTTATGGATCACGAATTCCCAGAGGGTTTCAAACACATAAATATCGAATCATATGATGGTACAACAGATCCCGCTGTATGGATTGAGGATTTCCTCCTTCACATCCACATGGCTCGCGGTGATGATCTACATGCCATCAAGTACCTCCCGCTAAAACTCAAAGGACCAGCTCGGCATTCCTTGACACATGGCTCGCGAGCAGACTCCGTCGGTAGTTGGGAGGATCTGGAAGACGCATTCCTTGACAACTTCCAGGGAACTTATGTACGACCACCGGAAGCTGATGACTTGAGCCATATAACTCAGCAGCCAGAGGAATCGGCCAGACAATTCTGGACTCGGTTCCTGACTAAGAAAAACCAAATTGTCGACTGTCCGGACACAGAGGCCCTTGCGGCATTCAAGCACAACATCCGTGACGAGTGGCTTGCCCGCCACCTTGGCCAGGAGAAGCCGAAGTCTATGGCAGCCTTCACGACACTCATGACCCGCTTTTGTGCAGGCGAGGATAGCTGGCTGGCTTGCAGCAACAACACATCAAGGAATCCGGGCACTTCGGATACCAAAGATGCCAACGGCAGACCACGTCGTAACATACCAAAGTGAGGTAACAACGGCGATAACAACGATGATACGACAGTCAATGCCGGATTCAGAGGCTCTAGATCCGGTCAGCGGAAAAAGCCATTTAAAAGAAGTACTCAGGCTCTGTCCAGTTTGGATCGCATACTGGATCGCTCGTGTCAAATCCACGGCACCCCCGACAAGCCAGCCAATCACACCAACAGAGAATGCTGGGTGTTCAAGTAGGCCGGCAAGTTAAATGCCGAAAACAAGGACAAGGGGTTGCATAGTGATGACGAGGAGGATCCCCAGCCGCCGAACACGGGAGGACAGAAGGGGTCCCCCCCACAAGTGAAGACGGTGAACATGATATACGCAACCCACATTGCCAAGAGGGAGCGGAAGCGTGCACTAAGGGACGTCTATGCGATGGAGCCCGTCGCCCCAAAGTTCAACCCATGGTCCGCTTGCCCGATCACCTTTAATCGCAGGGACCAACCCACTAGTATCTGTCATGGCGGATCCGCCGCACTAGTCCTAGACCCCATCATTGACGGACTTCACCTCACTCGAGTCCTTATGGACGGCGGCAGCAGCCTGAACCTGCTCTATCAGGATACAGTGCGAAAAATGGGCACCGATCCCTTGAGGAACAAACCCACCAAAACCACCTTTAAGGGCGTCATCCCAGGTGTAGAGGCCCATTGCACAGGCTCAATCACAATGGAAGTGGTCTTCGGATCACCGGACAACTTCTGAAGCGAGGAGTTAGTCTTCAACATTGTCCCATTTCGCAGTGGCTATCCTGCACTGCTCGGATGAACCGCATTTGCAAAATTCAATGCAGTACCGCATTACGCATACCTCAAGCTCAAGATGCCAGGACCTCGGGGGGGTCATAACAGTGAATGGAAACACAGAGCGCTCGCTCCGCACAGAAGAGCACACTACGGCCCTCGCAGCAGAAGCACAAAGCAGCCTTTCAATGCAAACCACTAATTCGGCGATACAGCCCCCAAACACCTTCAAGCGTGTCCGGAGTAAACTACAACAAGATCTCCTGGCACGTTCAGAGCTCGCCTAGCAATTCGGCCCCCGTCCCAGTCCCAGTCAAGCGACGAAATTTGTGTCGCGCATACATAATTGCGCACTGAAAATACCATGGACATAGGCGGGGGCATGATCAGGGCACGTCCCGCAATGCGGCTTAACCGCCCTAGGGCTTGTATATCTTTATCATTTCTTTTCTCTTTCACGACCTATCTCTCATCCGTGGTAGCTTCACGGTTTGGTTCTT
Source organism: Triticum dicoccoides (assembly GCF_002162155.2). Taxonomy (NCBI): domain Eukaryota; kingdom Viridiplantae; phylum Streptophyta; class Magnoliopsida; order Poales; family Poaceae; genus Triticum; species Triticum dicoccoides. The sequence continues at coordinate 503,143,658 of NC_041380.1, forward strand.
TCCCATCAAAGAAGTCACCTTGCAAACCAACACACACAATAGCCCAAACGGCGGGGTTATGTCCAAGAATATGCATTTTCATTTTATGCTTCCAACTAGCAAAATTAGTACCATCAAAGTAAGGACCTCTACGATGATAATTTCCCTCGCTAGACGCCATACTCTCCTAGGTTGTGAAACCAAGGCTATGACCACCAAAAGCTATGGAGATCAAAGCAAATGGAGATCAAAGCTCTGATACCACTTGTAGGATCGAAAGCATGTCTAGAGGGGGGGTGATTAGACTACTTGACCAAATAAAAACTTAACCTTTTCCCAATTTTAGTTCTTGGCAGATTTTAGCTATTGTAGGACAAGTCAAGCAATCATCACACAATTCAAGCAAGCATGCAAAGAGTATATTGGCAGCGGAAAGTAAAGCATGCAACTTGCAAGAATGTAAGGGGAAGGGTTTGGAGAATTCAAACGCAATTGGAGACACAGATGTTTTTCCCGTGGTTCGGATAGGTGGTGCTATCCTACATCCACGTTGATGGAGACTTCAACCCACGTAGGGTAACGGTTGCGCGAGTCCACGGAGGGCTCCACCCATGAAGGGTAATGGTTGCGCGAGTCCACGGAGGTCTCCACCCACGAAGGGTCCACGAAGAAGCAACCACCCACGAAGAAGCAACCTTGTCTATCCCACCATGGCCATCGCCCACGAAGGACTTGCCTCACTAGCGGTAGATCTTCACGAAGTAGGCGATCTCCTTGCCCTTACAAACTCCTTGGTTCAAATCCACAATCTTGTCGGAGGCTCCCAAGTGACAGCTAGCCAATCTAGGAGACACCACTCTCCAAGAAGTAACAAATGGTGTGTTGATGATGAACTCCTTGCTCTTGTGCTTCAAATGATAGTCTCCCCAACACTCAACTCTCTCTCATAGGATTTGGATTTTGTGGAAAGAAGATTTGAGTGGAAAGCAACTTGGGGAAGGCTAGAGATCAAGATTCATATGGTAGGAATGGAATATCTTGGTCTCAACACATGAGTAGGTGGTTCTCTCTCGGAACATATGAGTTGGAATTGTGTATGTGTTCTGATGGCTCTCTCCACGAATGAAGAGGAGGTGGAGGGGTATATATAGCCTCCACACAAAATCCAACCGTTACACACAGTTTTCCAATCTCAATGGGACCGAATCAACAAACTCGGTCAGACCGAAAAGGTAAACCTAGTGACCGTTAGAGATTTTCGGTGGGACTGACATGCAACTCGGTAGGACTGATATGGTTAGGGTTTGGGCATAACGTAATCTCGGTGAGACCGATTACACAAACTCGGTGAGACCGAGTTTGGTAATAAGCTAACCAGAGAGTTGGTCAGGCAAACTCGGTGGGACCGATTTGCTCTTTCGGTGAGACTGAAAAGTTACAAAAGGGAAACAAAGAGTTTACATTGCAATCTCGGTGGGACCGATTCACTCTTTCGGTGAGACTGAAAAGTTACGAAAGGGAAACAAAGAGTTTGCAATCCCATCTCGGTGAGACCGAGATCCCTATCGGTAGAACCAAATTGCTAGGGTTTGGCAGTGGCTTATGACAAGTGAAACTCGGTGGCGCCGGATAGAAAGAATCGGTAGGACCGAGTTTGGCTTAGGGTTTAGGTCATATGTGGATATGGGAAAGTAGTGAGGGTTTTAGAGCATATCACTAAGCACATGAAGCAAGAGGCTCATTAAGCAACACCTCATCCCTCCTTGATAGTATTGGCTTTTCCTAAAGACTCAATGTGATCTTGGATCACTAAAATATAAAATGAAGAGTCTTGAGCTTTTGAGCTTGAGCCAATCCTTTGTCCTTAGCATTTTGAGGGTTCCACTTTCACATCCATGCCATGCCAATCATTGAGCTTTCCTGAAATAGTCGTCTTGGAATAGCATTAGGTCAATGAGCTATATGTTGTTATGAATTACCAAAACCACCTAGGGATAGTTGCACTTTCAATCTCCCCCTTTTTGGTAATTGATGACAACATATAGATCAAAGCTTCGACAAATGATAATAAGCATGAAATATATCGTCGCTTTGAGAAGTATGTGACAAGTAAGAGCTCCCCCTAAATTTGTGCATATTTAAAATTTGCTTTGGACTGCAAATGCACAAAGAGTTAGAGTCATGGGTTACTCTTCCATGTCACATATATCTTGGTGGAGCGCTTAAAATGATAAGAATGAAATACATGCACTCATCACCAAGAATAGTGAATGATCACATAAGATAGATAAGATGATAATATTAAGCAAACATTAAGTGTAGCTTATGATCAAACACATGATCATCAATGTCTCACGAGCAATGACATAGTATCTCACACAAAAGCAAACAAAGTTCGAAAAACCACCAAATAAAACAAGAGAGAATAAAAGCAACACTCTCTCTCGAAGCCTATGATCTATACATTTTCTCCCCCTTTGGCAACAAGTTACCAAAAAGTTCCTAGAAAATGCATAGTGCTAAGTTGACACTCAGGCTTGATATTCAGGTGGTGGTGGAGTCCGGAGCACTCCAAGGACGAAGCCTTCTGTAGACGTGGTCGGAGTCGAGGCTGAAGTGGACGCTGGAGCTGGTGGAACTGAGGCTATAGCTGGTGCAGACGTGGTGGCTCTGGGGTCAGCAACTGGCACTTCAGACGACCTCGGACCTCGTGGCACTCTGGCAAAGGCATCCGTTGTAGTCTTGCCTCTCCTCTCCTGCATGTCATCCTGGAGCTGCTCCACTGCAGTCTGAATCTCTGTCACTTTGACATCCAAGTCATAGAACTTTTGTTCCATGATCCTCTCTAAGCTTGCCTGGTTCTGAGTTAGGGTGGCTAGTCCTTGCTCAATCCGCAGGGTGGATGCAATCAAGTAACCAAGCTGCTCTTGTTTGGTTTTCAGGAAATATTCAGATGCTTCCTCTTGAGTAGGCATCTTGGCAGCTTTCTCCTTCCTCGCCTTCTCCTTCTTGGCTTGTGCTTGGGTAGATGATGGCTCATTCTCAGTCATGACCACTTGATTATCTTCAAAGTCTGGACAGATGGGCAGGTGTTCCTTGTCCAATAAGTATATGCCCATGCCCATCTTAGAGTTGATGAGCTCCTGAATCTGTGGGGCATATCCACAGCTCCTCTTCTGGTCTGCTGCTGTCCTCTTGATTGTTTCAATCATAAGTCTCATGACTTTGAATTTCTGTGGCACGTCAAAGATATGAAGCAAGTTGATCGCGTGGCCCCTGATCATCTTGTGATCTCCAGACTTAGGCAATAGGGTGTGCCTAAGAATCCAGTTGATGGTTGGCAGCCCTGACAGAAGATAGTGTACTGAGCCAAACTTGAACATATCAAGTGCTTCGTTTGGAATCTCCTTATACATGTTTGACATTGAGTTATGGTCCATCTTCTTCTTGGCATAAATGTCCAAGTCATCGTCATGCTCTTCTGAGGCATTAATCAGCTGAGCCCATTCAGCAACTGTAGACTGGTACCTCATACCTTCTGACATCCATACAATCCTGCCATCTGGAAGAAATGGGCTGTGGAGTAGAATTGCATGATGAGTTCCTCGTTCCACTTTCTGAGCTTCTGCCCAACAAAGTCCTCTACTCCACATGCCTTGAAGCTGTCCTACACTCCAGGGTAGTACTCTTCGTTGTCCTTGATGTATTGCCAATCAACCCATCTCATATCACAAACAATTGGCTTCTTGTCTAGCAGCACTGTCTCATAAAAGTCTTGCTGCTCCTTGGTGTGAAACCTATAGTCAACTGCAGTCCTTCTCCTTGAAGCATACGGGTCTGCTTCTCTCCACTTTCGGAGCCCTGAATCTCTCCTGAGTTTCATATCCTCAGCCACAGGATGAGCATCGTTGTGGTCTGGGATCTTGGGCTTGAGCTTTCTAAGAACATTCTCTTCTTCTTCTTCTGCAGCTTCAGGCACTAGGGCCTTGTTCTTCTTAGTAGCTGGGATGCTTCTTGTGTTCCTCTTTGGCTTTGGCTTTGGAGCTGGCTTGGCCTTGGAAGCAGCTGCCCCTGTTCTTATGGCATCACCCATCAGCTTGGGTGCCTTAGGTGCTGGTGCAGCTACCTCTTCTTCTTCCTCCTCATCTTCCATGATGGAAGCCTTGCCAAGCACTCTGGCTACAGTTTTCTTCACCCTTTCTTTCCTCTTCTTGCCTTTAGCAGCAACTGGCTCAATGGGAGTGGGCTTCTCAGTTGAAGCTCTGGCCTTTAACATAGGCTGCCTGCCTGCTGGCCTTTTGATCTTCATCCCTGGTTTTATGCCCTGTGCTGGCTCAACTCTCTTGGAAGTTGCTTCCTCTTCTGCCACATAATCCTCATCTTCTGAGTCTAAGGTTCTCTTCTTTCTCTGTCTTGTGGCAGCTTTAGGCAGATTGCTAGGGGTGCTCCTGCTGCCATCATCTGAGGAACTTGAGGGACTAGTGCCCTCACTCATCTGCACTTGCTGCTCTGACAAGTTCTGGCTATCACTTTGGTCTAACATGATGCAAACTCTGACTGCTGACCCTGTGAATAGGCTATAGATGAGATAGAGTGGATAAGCATCACAAAATGCAGAGATTTTTGCAAAAGAATAATTCAAAAACTTAGTTTTAGTTTCCCACTGAAAGCATCTCGAATCTACTGATTTCTAAACTCGGTGATACCGAAGCAGTTTTGGCACCTAAACTAGTGAACTCGGTCAGAGCGAGTCACAGTTCGGTGGCACCGAGACTGCTAGGGTTTCACAGAGTTCCGAAATCGGTCACACCGATAAGTAATTCTCGGTCAGACTGAGTCTCACTTGTGGAATGGCATAAGCCAAATCGGTGGGACCGAGTCTTTCAACTCGGTGGGTCCGAGATGGTTTCGGCGGAAACCTAACCCTAAAATTTTCGAATTAAACCTAATCTACGAGTTCATTGACTGGATAGAAGTTTAACAAATGTGGCAAGAATCATGATGATCACAATGTGCTAAGAATCGGATTGGGGAATAGCACAAAGATCGAGTCCATACCCTAGTTCGGCGGAGACTCGCTACGGCGGCAACAGCGGGGTTGAATTTCCGTTGACAGCAACGAAGACCAGCGACTGGAGGTGGCTGGCGACGAGGAGACGATCCGGAGACCAAGTTGGCAGAGCAGGCTATCGCGCGGGCGAAGGGGTTCGGAGAAATTTCCAAATTTTGTCCGTGACTATATATAGCCCGACCCTGTCGGTGTGACCGAGTGGAACAATTCGGTGGCACCGAGATGCAAAACTGAATATAGTTGTTGCAACTCGGTGTGACCGAATGGTTCAAATCAGTTGCACTGAGATCGAAAACCTAGATCAACTTAATGATCTCGGTAGGACCGAAAGTAGGGTATCGGTCAGACCGAGAATCATAAAGAGGTTTTGGAAGTTTGTCTATGACGAATCGGGGACTCCGAGCGCTCCTCACATAGAGTGGTTCGAATCTGACTTGATCAAATTTTGTGATGTAGCATGAATAGAATTTGAGACGAGAAAAGCATAGATAGCTAGAGGAGGTTCTTAGGCATTCTTGTCCATCCACTTGGCAAAAGGAAATAAAACCAAACAATCAGAACAACAAGTGGATGTCCTCGAATGAGTAAAATATGCAACCAGCATGCTCACACAATAAGATGGCAAATGAAATATGTGACAAGGCATGCACAACCAATTCTAGCATCTATCAAGCAATTTGCGATGACAAGGTCATCTATATATGAGTATATTGACTTAGGAGTCAAGTGAGAACACTTGATCGTAGGTCATACTCATCGTTTAAGCTCAAGTGGGGTTACCACTTTTACATAAAGCATTGTTGTGTTCACATCTTTAGAGTTGCTTTAGCTCAAGTCTTAGAGTAAAGCTCACCCTAGATGTGATATCCCCCCTTAGAGGGATGAACTAACCTCGGGTTTTGTCGATGATGACTTCATGTAGATGTTGAAGATGTGGATGCTCAATGCTGATGTAGATCACTTGGAGCTATCCATTTGAGTGAATTGCACTTTCAATACCTACATGGGTTAGTCCCACAAGGAACAAAAAAGGATATCCATAGACATAGAGTGATGCACACACAAGATGATGTCCATGAAAACTTTTAGGTTACCTTGTCCCTTGTCTTACCAACAAGAGGGTTTGTGACTCCTTGAACTAGTGCAAGATGTGGAAGTTGATTGCACTTGTTCTTGCCAAAATGATAAGAGTGAAGTATGTTGGCGGAGTCACCCTCAAGAACTCTCTAGTTCTTCTTCTTTTGGATCCACACCATCTTGATGGGAATCCTTGGAGTTGTAGTCGTACATGATGAAGTGGAACTTGAAGTAGTCTTGGGAATCCACTTGACTAAGGTCTTAGGAGTTTCTTCAAATGCATCAATTTCTTCTTGAAGCTTGTCCTTGCCTTTTTGCTTGTAGTCTTGTGGTGGAAGATCATCTTGAGCTTGTGTCCCCTTGAAAGAAGTATCATACTTCTCTTGTTGAGGAACAAACTTTGTCTTGGGGTATTGATCTTCTTCCCACTCAACTCCATTGGCATTGAATTTTCGTTCAAAACCAACACCTTGATTCTTCCGGTGCATTCCTTGCTTGCACACAATTTCCTCGAATTGCTTACTCCCGGCAAGGCTTTTGCACACTCCTTTCTCTATAATTCCCTTTAATAAGCTATTTTCTTACTCAAGTGTAACTTGGCTAAGAGAATCATTAGTGGAATCAAGAAAACTACTAGAAGCAACAATATTGGATTTAGCATGATCATTGTTACTGCTAGAGGAAGAATCTTTCTTGTTCTTGTTACTAGACTTGACTTGAGGCATGTAAGTGGATAAGAGTAAACGCTTGGCAATGTAAGAAGAACTTTTCTTGCGGATATCATGATTGATTGCTTTTAAGAACTCATGCTCCTGCTCAAGATTGAGCTTTTCAAAGCATAATTTCTCATGAGCTCTTAAAAGTTCTCGATGATCTTCGAAGATAGTTTCATGAGCTAACTTAAGAGTGTTTAGTTCTTTAGTTAGAGCCTCAATCTTCTCCTTATCATTGTCATTCATTTTATCTTGATTAGCATGATTAATTGATGTTTCATCATAGTATTCATCACTGGAGTTGTCAACAAGCAAATCATCACCTAACAAGTCATCTTCATCACTATTGAAATCAACATACTCGGGGTGTGTTACCTTAGGACCTTTGGCCATGGAGCATCTTCCAATTCCTTCATTTGGTGAGTCAAATATGTCGTAGGAGTTGGTTGACACAAGTGCTAGACCGGCAATACCTTCATCTTGAGTATCTTCGGAGTCGGAGTGATAACTTCTCTCGGAGTGGCTGTCGGAGTCGAAGCCGGATACCCATTCACCAACATGAGCTTGATGTCTTCGTTTTGTGTAGCTTCTTGATGATTTTTCCTTCCTTTCCGAATCCTTGCTTCTCCGTGAGTATCTTCGTTCATAACGATCATCTCTACTCCTTCTCTCTCTTGGTGGTGATTCTTTGCTTCTTCTTTTTGGAGAATCTTCTCTTCTCTTGTAGGGAGCCGTACACTCATTGGAATAGTGTCCGGGTCTTCCACAACTGTAGCAGTTTCGCTCTCGACTAGAAGATCTTTTGTCATTGTAGGACCTTGACTTGAAGCTTCTATCTTTGCTTCTACTCTTGTAGAACTTGTTGAAGTTCTTCACCATTAAGCTCAATTCTTCATTGAAGTTTTGTTTCTCACTTGATGATGTAGGGGCTTCACATGAGGCTTTGTAGGCACCACTTGATTTGTTGTGAAGTTCCTCTTTATCCTTAAGTGACATCTCATGAGCAACAATTCTTCCAATCACCTCCGTTGGCTTGAGATCTTTGTAATTGGGCATCATTTGGATCAATGTGCACACAGTATCATATTTTCCATCCAAAGCTCTTAGAATCTTCTTGATGATGAATCTATCGGTCATCTCTTCACTTCCTAAGCCGGCAATCTCATTTGTGATGAGAGCAAGCCTAGAGTACATTTCAGCGACACCTTCACCATCCTTCATTTTGAACTTGTCAAGTTGACTTTGAAGCACATCCAACTTGGATTCCTTGACGGAGTCGGTACCTTCGTGCATATCAATCAAAGTGTCCCAAATTTCCTCTGCATTCTCAAGATGGCTGATTTTGTTGAATTCTTCGGGGCACAATCCGTTGAAGAGAATATCACAAGCTTGAGCATTGTATTGCAACAACTCATCCGCGGTAGCTTCACGATTTGGTTCTTTCCCATCAAAGAAGTCACCTTGCAAACCAACACACACAATAGCCCAAACGGCGGGGTTATGTCCAAGAATATGCATTTTCATTTTATGCTTCCAACTAGCAAAATTAGTACCATCAAAGTAAGGACCTCTACGATGATAATTTCCCTCGCTAGACGCCATACTCTCCTAGGTTGTGAAACCAAGGCTATGACCACCAAAAGCTATGGAGATCAAAGCAAATGGAGACCAAAGCTCTGATACCACTTGTAGGATCGAAAGTATGTCTAGAGGGGGGGGGGTGATTAGACTACTTGACCAAATAAAAACTTAACCTTTTCCCAATTTTAGTTCTTGGCAGATTTTAGCTATTGTAGGACAAGTCAAGCAATCATCACACAATTCAAGCAAGCATGCAAAGAGTATATTGGCAGCGGAAAGTAAAGCATGCAACTTGCAAGAATGTAAGGGGAAGGGTTTGGAGAATTCAAACGCAATTGGAGACACGGATGTTTTTCCCGTGGTTCGGATAGGTGGTGCTATCCTACATCCACGTTGATAGAGACTTCAACCCACGAAGGGTAACGGTTGCGCGAGTCCATGGAGGGCTCCACCCATGAAGGGTAATGGTTGCGCGAGTCCATGGAGGGCTCCACCCACGAAGGGTCCACGAAGAAGCAACCACCCACGAAGGGTCCACGAAGAAGCAACCTTGTCTATCCCACCATGGCCATCGCCCACGAAGGACTTGCCTCACTAGCGGTAGATCTTCACGAAGTAGGCGATCTCCTTGCCCTTACAAACTCCTTGGTTCAACTCCACAATCTTGTCGGAGGCTCCCAAGTGACACCTAGCCAATCTAGGAGACACCACTCTCCAAGAAGTAACAAATGGTGTGTTGATGATGAACTCCTTGCTCTTGTGCTTCAAATGATAGTCTCCCCAACACTCAACTCTCTCTCATAGGATTTGGATTTTATGGAAAGAAGATTTGAGTGGAAAGCAACTTGGGGAAGGCTAGAGATCAAGATTCATATGGTAGGAATGGAATATCTTGGTCTCAACACATGAGTAGCTGGTTCTCTCTCAGAACATATGAGTTGGAATTGTGTATGTGTTCTGATGGCTCTCTCCACGAATGAAGAGGAGGTGGAGGGGTATATATAGCCTCCACACAAAATCCAACCGTTACACACAGTTTTCCAATCTCGGTGGGACCGAATCAACAAACTCGGTCGGACCGAAAAGGTAAACCTAGTGACCGTTAGAGATTTTCGGTGGAACTGACATGCAACTCGGTAGGACCTATATGGTTAGGGTTTGGGCCTAACGTAATCTCAGTGAGAGCGATTACACAAACTCGGTGAGACCGAGTTTGGTAATAAGCTAACCAGAGAGTTGGTGAGGCAAACTCGGTGGGACCGATTTGCTCTTTCGGTGAGACTGAAAAGTTACGAAAGGGAAACAGAGAGTTTGCAATCCCATCTCGGTGAGACCGAGATCCCTATCGGTAGAACCGAATTGCTAGGGTTTGGCAGTGGCTTATGACAAGTGAAACTCGGTGGCGCCGGATAGAAAGAATCGGCAGGACCAAGTTTGGCTTAGGGTTTAGGTCATATGTGGATATGGGAAAGTAGTTGAGGGTTTTGGAGCATATCACTAAGCACATGAAGCAAGAGGCTCATTAAACAACACCTCATCCCTCCTTGATAGTATTGGCTTTTCCTAAAGAATCAATGCGATCTTGGATCACTAAAATATAAAATGAAGAGTCTTGAGCTTTTGAGCTTGAGCCAATCCTTTGTCCTTAGCATTTTGAGGGTTCCACTTTCACATCCATGCCATGCCAATCATTGAGCTTTCCTGAAATAGTCATCTTGGAATAGCATTAGCTCAATGAGCTATATGTTGTTATGAATTACCAAAACCACCTAGGGATAGTTGCACTTTCAATTATTCATTCTTTTTTTCCTTTATGTCCATTTACGACAATCCGTACCCGTAAATTCGGGTATAGTCAGTACGCCAGGGGCTTTCGTTTACCCCATAGTATGGCGCGAGAAGTCCGAACACTTTCGACAGTGCGGCACCCCGAACTTATAGCATTATATGCATCAGCTTCGAATCATGTCTTGGGTCAATAGTTGGGTTTTCCCAGCTCCCATGCTTTGGTACCTTACGTTCCGCTATATCGGCTAAGGTAGCAGTGGGAGAACTACTGTGATTGTGTCCCGGTTCTTCCGGACGAGCACCTCAGTAGAGAAAGCCAAAAACTGACTATCATGATAAGGTGAGAGACTGGTCGCTGTTCGAGAGGTCTCAAGTCCTTAAAGACTTTTTCCGCTTCGGGCGAGGAGTCAGGCTTGCCCGGCTTAGACGTGTATAGCGCCCCAAATTTGGCCATCCGAATATCAGGGGCTTCGCCAAAATTTAAAATTGTAGACTTCTATGGCTAAGTGAGAGTGATAAAGCATTATAGTCCGATTGCCTGGTTCATTGCGCTGAACACCTCCCTTGAAGGACCCAAAATTGGGGTAAAGAGTGCTCTGGTTTATCCCGAACACCCCAGTACTAGTTACATGGGGCAGAAGCCGACGACTAGCCAACTCTCAGACTTTGTAAACGGCCGCACAGAAGGTAATATTTTAAATTAAAAAAGCGTTGCGTAGCGTAGATGAACTTGTTTCACATTACAGGATCACACGAGCATGTTCATTGAAAAATTACATCCCTGGCACATTCATCCGCCACAAGGCGGGAACCCTTTAGGGAACTCTCATAATACATCTTGGGGCAGCGATGCTCCTTGCCCTCCAGCGGCCCCTCCTTCACCAGCTTCACGGCGTCCAGCTTCGCCCTAGCAAAAGCCCTGCGCGCACCCTCAATACAGACGGACCGCTTTATGACTTCAAGTCGTGGGCATGCATCAACGAGCCGCCTCACCAGACCGAAGTAGCTGCCGGACAGGGGCTCGCCAGGCCACATCCGGACTATAAGGCCCCTCATGGCTTGTTCGGCCGCCTTGTGAAGCTCGACCAACTGCTTCAGCTGGTCGCTCAAGGGCACGGGGTGTTCGGTCCCAGTATACTGAGACCAGAACAACTTCTCCGTCGAGCTCCCCTGCTCAGCTCGATAAAACTCCGCGGCATCCAGTACACTGCGGGGAAGATCTGCAAATGCTCCTGGAGAGCTCCGAACTCGGGTAAGAAAAAGGAAAGTTTCCTTCACATGCTTGCTTTGCATAATGAATGCCTTACCGTTGCTATCTTCTTCACCGCATCAATCTCCTGGAGGGCCTTGTGGGCTTCAGCCTTGGTGCTCCGGGCGCTTTCGAGCGCCTTCTCAAGCTCAGACTCTCGCGTCTTAGAGTCAAGCTCCAAGGACTCATGTTTCTTGGCGAGAGCCTCAAGCTCTTGCTGCACCTCACCCACTCGGGCTTCTTGTTTCTCCTGCTCAATGCGCTCCTTGGCCGCTTTGTCTTCGGCCTCGAACAGCGCCTTCTTCAGGGTCGCCACTTCGGTCATGGCCCCTCGAAAATTCATGATGATCCTATTATTTTACAATCGAACTTCTTTTTAAAAAGCGTAGACAAGTTATTGCTTACCTTTGCTCTCTTCGAGCTGCCTCTTGGTAAGGCTGAACTCGTTCTCGGACCGCTACAGGCCCTGCTTTAGTGCAGAGACCTCCGTAGTATGTGCGGCAGTGGCCAGCAGTGAAGCCTGCACATAAACATAGATATATTCTGATTAGACTCCTGAGTGATCATTTGATCCTCCATTCGGCCTTTCTTCTCGAACATCGAACAGAGCATCAGGGGCTACTATCTATGCGGTAATACTTTCTTATACTTTGATTGCTTACCTCAAAGCCTATTAGGAGGCTGGCGCAAGCTTCGGTCAGTCCGTTTTTGGCGGACTGAACCTTCTTGATCACCGCACTCATGATAGTGCGGTGCTCCTCGTCGATGGAGGCACTGCGAAGCGCTTCCAGCAAGTTGTCCGGTGCCTCTGGATGGACAGAGGACACCGGCATGGGCGGCTGGCCCCCCTTAACGGGGGATTGCCTGCCAGAGTCCGGAACCATCGAAGGTTCCGGCGCGGTGTTCGGCTGGGGGCTGAACTCAGAGCCCGTGGGAGTTTCACTCCCTTTGTACCCAGGGTCCGGGAGGTCGCCTCGAGGCGTCCCCGGGGCCACCTCCCCTTGGCTTGGTGCCTTTCGAGACAACACCTCGACGTTGTCCGTAGGGCGAGGGGTGAGGGCGGTCGGAAGAGAACCACTGTTCATATCCGATGAGTCCAACGAACCGCTCGACGAGGATACGTCAAGATGAGCTCGGGACGGACTGCATAATCATGTTAGGCATGAGGAAAAGCAGTGGAATAAAACATACCATGAATTGCTATGGTGTCCGGATACTTACGACTTCGACAGGGGCTTGACCCTGGGTAGCCACTCGTCGCCACTATAGGCGGCCTTCGTGGAGCCGTCCGGAGGGAGGGTCCTTCCCTTCTTGGACCCTTCGGCCTCCCCGGTTGGGTCGGCCTTCCTCTTCTTGTCTCCCCCGGCTGGAGGGAGAGAACTGTCTGCCTCCTCTTCCTCGTTTTCGTGGGAGGAGTGAGCGTCGAAGTCATCGGACGATGAGTCCGATACGACCTTGCGCCGGAGACCCTTTCGGGGTCCCCGGGGCCTTCTTCTTGGTCTTCTTCACCGGCACCTCGTAAGGTGCCAGAACCAGCATCTCCGTCAGGAGAGCATCTGCAGGATCTTCCGACAGGGGGGGCGGGGCAATCGATCTGCTCCGTTGTCTTCACCCAGTCATGATAAAGGCATGGAAGGCTTAGATCCCGCACATTATTAAATTTGGGCAAATGGATACCCTATGAAATATAAAAACTTACCGAATTGCTGCGGCGCTTTGCGCTGAGTCCGCGGTCCTCAGTGAGGGAAGGAGGTACCTCAGCGCCCTTGAACAGCACCCTCCAGACGTCCTCGTGTGTCGTGTCATAGAGCTCTCGCAGCGTCTGGTGCTTGGCCGGGTCGAACTCCCACAAGTTGAATACCCGTTGTTGACATGGGAGAATCCGACGGAAGAGCATGACCTGGACCACGTTGACGAGCTTGATTTTCTTGCTCATCATGTTCTTGATGTAGGTCTGGAGTCCAGTCAGCTCTACCGAGGAACCCCCAGGATAGGCCCTTCTCTTTCCAGGAGGTGAGCCGTGTGGGGATTCCGGATCGGAATTCGATGGCCGCCACCCAGTTGGTGTCGCGCGGCTCGGTGATGTAGAACCACCCCGATTGCCACCCCTTTATGGTCTCCACAAAGGAGCCTTCAAGCTAGGTAACATTAGGCATCTTGCCCACCATGGCGTCTCCGCACTCCACTTGTTAGCCGACCACCACCTTCGGTTTGACATTGAAGGTCTTCAGCCACAGGCCGAAATGTGGCTTGATGCGGAGGAAGGCCTCGCACACGACGATAAACGCCGAGATGTTTAGGATGAAATTGGGGGCCAGATCATGAAAATCCAGCCCATAGTAGAACATGAGCCCGCGGACAAATAGGTGGAGAGGAAATCCCAGTCCGCGGACAAAGTGGGTAAGAAAAACTACCCTCTCATCGGGTTCGGGCATTGGGATGATCTGCCCTGCATCTGGCAGCCGGTGCGCGATATCTGCGGCCAGATATCCGGCTTCCCGTAACTTTATGATGTTATACTCCATGACGGAGGAGACCATCCACTTGCCTCCTGCTCCGGACATGCTTGGAGTGGTTTGATAAGAAGAACGCAAGCTTGGGCGCTAGAACTCGTGTGTGCGGGAATGGGTAAGCAAGGAGGAAGAAGGTGTGGGTGAAAAGAGTGAATCTTTGTCCCTTTATAAGGGCGGAGGAGGCGATGCGCCTCCCCACTTGCCTGGTAAAATCACTTATTCCCCAAGCATCGTAATTGATGGAGCGGTCGGGTTACCCACGTCCATATTGATGAGAATCCCGTAATAAGGGGGACATGATCTCTGCTTTGACAAGACGTGTCAAGAAAACCGCCTCACGATATGTGCGGTGCTGGTTGAGAAAAACGGTTCGAATAATGACCGGGCCAGGGCGTGATGTCATGCTGTCAAAACGTGTCAGCAGAGTAGATTTGTGGAAATATTATTCTCTCTACGGTGCTATGTGAAACTTGTTTTGTAGAGCCGGACACTATCCTTGTGTTCAAAATCTTCCATGGAGTATTCGGAGGAGGAACCCACCTTGCAATGCCGAAGACAATACTGCATGCCGGACTCATCGCCATTGAAGCCTGGTTCAGGGGCTACTGAGGGAGTCCTGGATTAGGGGGTCTCCGGACAGCCGGACTATATCCTTTGGCCGGACTGTTGGACTATGAAGATACAAGATTGAAGACTTCGTCCCGTGTCCAGATGGGACTCTCCTTGGTGTGGAAGGCAAGCTAGGCAATACGGATATGTAGATCTCCTCCCATGTAACCAACTTTGTGTAACCCTAGCCCCCTCCAGTGTCTATATAAACCGTAGGGTTTAGTCCGTAGGAAAACATACAATCATACCATAGGCTAGCTGCTAGGGTTTAGCCTCTACGATCTCGTGGTAGATCAACTCTTGTAATACTCATATCATCAAGAACAATCAACCACGATGTAGGGTTTTACCTCCATCAAGAGGGCCCGAACCTGGGTAAACATCGTGTCCCCTGCCTCCTGTTACCATCTTCCTTAGACACACAGTTTGGGACCCCCTACACGAGATCTGCCGGATTTGACACCGACAGGGTTCTCAGCTCCCTTTCTATCAATAATATGCCAATCAAATTCTTGTAGTAAGAGAACCCATCTAATAAGTCTAGGTTTAGCATCTTTCTTCTCCATAAGATATTTAATAGCAGCATGATCCGTGTGAATAGTTACTTTAGAATCAACAATATATGGTCTAAACTTATCACAAGCAAATACAACTGCTAAGAATTCTTTTTCAGTAGTAGCATAATTTCTGTGAGCATCGTCTAGAGTTTTACTAGCATATTTAATAACATTTAATTTCTTATCAACTCTTTGACCTAGAACAGCACCAACAGCATAATCACTAGCATCACACATAATTTCAAAAGGTAAATTCCAATCAGGTGGCTGAACAATAGGTGCAAAGATTAATGCTTTCTTAAGTATTTCAAATGCTTCTACACAATCATCATCGAAAACAAATGGTATATCTTTTCGTAATAAATTAGTCAAAGGCCGAGAAATTTTCGAGAAGTCCTTAATGAACCTCCTATAAAAACCGGCATGACCAAGGAAACTTCTTATACCTTTGATGTCCTTGGGACATGGCATCTTTTCACTAGCATCAACCTTGGCTTTATCAACTTCAATACCTCTTTCAGAAACTTTATGCCCCAAGACAATACCTTCATTAACTATAAAGTGGCACTTTTCCCAATTCAAGACAAGATTAGTTTCTTCACATCTCTGAAAAACTCGGTCCAGGTTGCTTAAGAAATCATCAAAAGAGGATCCATAGACGGAAAAATCGTCCATAAAAACCTCACAAATCTTCTCACAAAAGTCAGAGAATATATCCATCATGCATCTTTGAAAGGTAGCAGGTGCATTACATAAACCAAAAGGCATACGTCTATAAGCAAAAGTACCAAAAGGGCAAGTAAAAGTAGTCTTTGATTGATCATTGGCTGACTGAGAGAAACCAGAATAACCATCTAGAAAGCAAAAATGTGTATGTTTGGATAATCTTTCTAGCATTTGATCGATAAAAGGTAAGGGGTAATGATCTTATTTAGTAGCTTTATTTAATTTGCGGAAATCAATTACCATCCTATAACCTGTAATAATTCTTTGCGGAATCGACTCATCTTTATCATTAGGAACGACAGTAATACCTCCCTTCTTAGGGACACAATGGATAGGACTTACCCACTGACTATCAGCAACGGGATAAATTATACCAGCCTCAAGAAGCTTTAGTATTTCCTTTCTTACCACTTCCTTCATCTTAGGATTCAGCCGTCATTGATGATCACGAACTGGTTTGGCATCTTCCTCCAAGTTTATTTTGTGTTGACATAGAGTGGGACTAATGCGCTTAAGATCATCAAGAGTATATCCAATAGCACCACGGTGCTTCTTCAGAGTTTTCAGTAATCTCTCTTCTTCATGCTCTAAAAGGTTAGCACTAATAATAACAGGATATATATTTTTCTCATCAAGATAAGCATATTTAAGAGTATCAGGTAATGGTTTAAGCTCAAACACGAGATCACCCTTGGGTGGAGGAGGGTCCCCTAGGATTTCAGCAGGCAAATTGTGTTTCAGGATGGGTTCCTATTTAAAGAATACTTCATCTATTTCCCTTCTTTCATTCATAAACATATCATTTTCATGGTCTAGCAAATATTGTTCTAAAGGATCACTAGGAGGTACGACAATAGAAGCAAGACCGATAATTTCATCTTTATTAGGCAATTCCTCTTCATGGTGTTGTCTACGAAATTTAGAGAAATTAAACTCATGAGACATATCACCTAGACCAATAGTAACAACATCCTTTTTGCAATCTATCTTAGCATTAACAGTGTTCAAGAAGGGTCTACCAAATATAATGGGACAAAAGCTATCTTGTGGGGAGCCAAGAACAAGAAAATCAGCAGGATATTTAGTTTTCCCACACAAGACTTCAACATCTCTAACAATTCCCATTGGTGAAATAGTATCTCTATTGGCAAGTTTAATTGTGACATCAATATCTTCTAACTCAGCGGGTGCAATGTCATGCATAATTTCTTTGTATGAGTCAAAAGGTATTGCAGTAGCACTAGCACCCATATCACATAAGCCATGATAACAATGACCTCCTATTTTGACAGAAATAACAGGCAGGCCTACCACAGGTCTATGTTTATCTTTAGCACAAGGTTAGGCAATTCTAGCGGTCTCATTACAGAATTGAATAACATGCCCATCAATATTATCAGCCAAGAGATCTTTAACAATAGCAATATTAGGTTCAACTTTAATTTGCTCAGGAGGTGTATACGTTCTAATATTGCTTTTATGAACCACGGTTGAAGCTTTAGCATGATCCTTTATCCTAACAGGGAAAGGTGGTTTCTCAACATAAGAAGTAGGAACAATAGGATCATTATAAGTCAGTCTTTTCTTCAACTTTAATAGGCGCAGCTACTTTTACTTCTATGGGAGGATGATATTTAAACCACTTCTCTCTAGGGAGATCAACATGAGTAGCAAAAGATTCACAGAAAGAAGCTACTATCTCAGAGTCAAGTCCATATTTAGTGCTAAATTTACAGAAAACATCGGTATCCATAAAAGATTTAACACAATCAAATTTAGGTGTCATACCTGACTCCTTACCTTCGTCGAGGTCCCAATCTTTAGAGTTGCGTTTAATTATTTCCAATAAATCCCATTTGAATTCAATAGTCTTCATCATAAAAGAGCCAGCACAAGAAGTATCGAGCATGGTGCAATTTTTATCAGAAAGCCGAGCATACAAATTTTGAATAATCATTTCTCTTGAGAGCTCATGATTGGGGCATGAATATAACATTGATTTAAGCCTCTCCCAAGCTTGAGCGATGCTTTCTCCTTCGCAAGGCCAGAAATTATATATATAATTGCGATCATGATGAACAAGATGCATAGGATAAAACTTCTGATGAAATTCCAATTTCAATCGTTTGTAGTTCCATGACCCTGTATTAGCACATAGCCTATACCATGTCAATGCATCTCCCTTCAAAGATAAAGGGATGACCTTCTTCTTAACAACATCTCCGGGTACACCTGCAAGCTTAAATAATCCACAAACTTCATCCGCATATATTAGGTGCTCATCAGGATGCATTGTTCCGTCTCCTGCAAAAGGATTAGCTAGCAGTTTTTCTATCATACCCGAAGGAACTTCAGAGCAGACATTTTCATTTTCAGTAGGTTGAGGAGAAACTCTTTGCTCTACTGGTCGAGGTGAAGATACCCCGAACAAGCCCCTCAGAGGATTACTTTCCATAGTAATAAGTGACAATAAATTTCAGCACACTATATAAATTTTTCCTTACCAAATTCCACCTACCAAAGGCGCTTCACTATCGGCAACGGTGCCAGAAAAGAGTCTTGATGACCCACAAGTATAGGGGATCTATCGTAGTCCTTTCGATAAGTAAGAGTGTCGAACCCAGCGAGGAGCAGAAGGAAATGATAAGCGGTTTTCAACAAGGTATTCTCTGCAAGCACTGAAATTATAGGTAACAGATAGTTTTGTGATAGGATAATTTGTAACGAGTAACAAGTAACAAAAGTGAATAAAGTGCAGCAAGGTGGCCCAATCCTTTTTGTAGCAAAGGACAAGCCTGGACAAACTCTTATATGATGTAAAGCGCTCCCGAGGACACATGGGAATATCGTCAAGCTAGTTTTCATTACGTTCATATGATTCGCGTTCGGTACTTTGATAATTTGGTATGTGGGTGGACCGGTGCTTGGGTACTGTCCTTACATGGAAAAGCATCCCACATATGATTAACCTCTATTGCAAGCATCTGCAACTACAACAAAAGTATTAAGGTAAACCTAACCATAGCATGAAACATATGGATCCAAATCAGCCCCTTACGAAGCAACGCATAAACTAGGGTTTAAGCTTCTGTCACTCTAGCAACCTATCATCTACTTATTACTTCCCAATGCCTTCCTCTAGGCCCAAATAATGGTGAAGTGTCATGTACTCGACGTTCACATAACACCACTAGAGGAGAGAGAACATACATCTCATCAAAATATCGAACGAATACTAAATTCACATGACTACTAATAGAAAGACTTCTCCCATGTCCTCAGGAACAAACATAACTACTCACAAAGCATATTCATATACATAATCAGAGGGGTATTAATATGCATATAGGATGTGAACATATGATCTTCCACCAAGTAAACGAACTAGCATCAACTACAAGGAGTAATCAACACTACTAGCAACCCACAGGTACCAATCCCAGACTTGGAGACAAGAACAGGATAAAAGAGATGAACTAGGGTTTTGAGAGGAGATGGTGTTGGTGAAGATGTTGATGGAGATTGCCCTCTCCCGATGAGAGGAGCGTCGGTGATGACGATGGCGATGATTTCCCCCTCCCAGAGGGAAGTGTCCCCGGCAGAATAGCTCCGTCGGAGCCCTAGATTGGTTCCGCCAAGGTTCCGCCTCGTGGCGGCGAAGTCTCGTCCGGAAAGATGGCTTATGATTTTTTTCCTCATCGAAAGACTTCATATGACAGAAGATGGACATCGGAGGGCCACCAGGGGGCCCACGAGGTAGGGGGCGCACCCCCCACCCTCGTGGGCAGGGTGTGGCCCCCCTGGTGAACTTCTTGCGCTCAGTATTTTTTATATATTCTGAAAATGTCTTTCATGAAGTTTCAGGACTTTTGGAGCTGTGTAGAATAGGTCTCTAATATTTGCTCCTTTTCCAGCCCAGAATCCCACCTACCGACATTCTCCCTCTTTATGTAAACCTTGTAAAATAAGAGAGAATAGGCATAAGTATTGTGACATAATGTGTAATAACAGCCCATAATGCAATAAATATCGATATAAAAGCATGATGCAAAATGGACGTATTAGTGCGCAGGCTCACCGGGAGGCCAGCCATCAATTTGACCGCCGCCTGCCTCTGTCCCACAACTCCCACTACTCCATGTTAATGGTGCGCCCGAGCGGTCGCACCCCCATCCTCGCTACGCACACACAATCCTCTCTCTCCGCTTGCATCCTCAATGCCGCTCTCAGTCCTCAAAGCCATCAGTGTATGAGGATGCCGCCGAAGTGCCCCATCGGAGGGAGTGACAACGTCGGGGCTACTAAAGCACCGGAGCACGACGTGGAGATGGAGACAGAGGTTTCTGTCACCGCGGGCGAGTTATCGCTGACGGTGTCAAAACCGGCGGATGTCGGGTAGGGGTCCCGAACTGTGCATCTAGGATCGATGGTAACAAGAGGCAGGGGACACGATGTTTACCCAGGTTTGGGCCCTCTTGATGGAAGTAATACCCTACGTCCTGCTTGATTGATATTGATGATATGAGTATTACAAGAGTTGATCTACCACAAGATCGTTGAGGCTAAACCCTAGAAGCTAGCCTATGGTATGATTGTTGTATATTATCTATCGACTAGCCTGGCATCGGTTTATATAATGCACCAGAGGCCTAGGATAACAAGAGTCCTAGCCGAATACGCCGGTGGGGAGGAGTCCTTGTCTTGATCACCAAGTGTTGTGGAATCTTCCATGTATGCGGCAGCTGTCCGAACTGGCCCATGAGTATACGGCCGTGGGGGTCCTCGGCCCAATCTAACAGATCGGGAGATGATGTGGTGAGTACCCCCTAGTCCAGGACACCGTCAGTAGCCCCCTGAACCGGTCTTCAAGTTAGGGACGCTCCTCAATTCTTCCGAACTATTCTTCATCTTCGGTTGTCGGTCTTGAAAATTGGTTCGACAAATCTTCTCATCTTCGATCTTGAGGATCGCCGAAATGCATTCGACAAGTTTATACGTCGGGTATCCAAGGAGCCCGTTTAAGTTTCCGGCCTTTATCAATGCCTTGTTATTTTTATGCCACACCTCGGGTTTGAAGTTGTTCCCGAGAGGCAGTGTCCTCTTGCGTCCGAGCTCCAACGCCGGACTGCATTCGAGGTATCTTTTGCAGCCGAGCACCAATGTCGGACAGCTTCCGAGCTCAAATGTTGGACTGTGTCCAAGCTCCAACGCCGGACTATATCCAAGATGTCATAGATCATCTTGGTCCAAAAAAGTTGAAGGAGTTTAGCCGAGCTTAATGCCGGAAATGCCCTCTATGGAGCCAGCGACTAGCGCCCGAGCTTTATGTCGGACTGCTTCCGAGGTGGTGCACCACCCCGACTGTGGGCCGATTTTTTATCAATATTTTTTATTGGTGCAATTTATGCTCTGCCGAGATATACAACCAGTAGCCCTCAAGGTGTGTATCGGTCTAAAACCCGAGATGCACCTAAAGGATGACGTAAGACCGCTGATCCTAGTAGCCGCTGAGACTCGGGTTGATTTGCAAAATCGTCCTGAGGATAAAGTCCTAGCTCGGCAGAATACTTTGGGACACAAAAAGCGGCGTGCTCAGTCCTCGAGACTCAGGTTGGGTGCGGCCGACCAACCTGAGGATCAAAATCTCCTCGGAAACTATATTGCACATAAACTTTTTTGCATTGGACAGGCAATGCAGTAGCCCCCGAGACAGTAGTCGGGTGGCAACACCAGTTCAGGGGATCGATGTGCCCCTTTAATATTTGTAACTAATAAGCCCGAAGCCCAGTAGCCCCCGAGCCTTAATGCGAGCACGGGTGGCCGAATTAAGGATCGATATCCATAGTAAAATCACAAATTATGTGTAATGACTCTATGTATCCAAGTACTTTACATCATTAATGCTTAGATTTGCATTGTACAAAACTTTGTTGACCGACCATCGGCTTCCGCCTCCTTGGCTAGTAGCCGAGGAGTGTTTGTCCTACTTTATAAAGCCTTTATGAGTGCAAAGATTTACGATAAACCAGGCAATCTGGCCATACGGTTTTATAAACAAAGGTACCTAGAGAGATATGTTATATTACTGTTTAACATAAGAAATGTCTTCCAAAGAAAACAGTCCCGCTATCGGTTCCTTTCCTTGTGTTGTCATGCTAAGCATGATCATGAAACCTCAGCTCTAATGTAAGGGCAAAGTATTGAGGATTTAGTTTGGGAGGCCAGTTAATAGCCCCCGGTAGTGTTCGGCGACAGTCGGGGTCAAGCCATAAACACTTCTACCATTGTTATGAATGGCCCGTCATTTAACACAGTCATCGGATCGCTGACCAGTTTACGCTTATTGTGACAGTCAGTTTTTGGGTTTCTCCACTGAGGTGCTTAACCATGTGAGCTGGAAGCACAATCGCAGTGGTTCTCCCTTTGCACACCTAGCCGAACAAAGCGGAACGTAGGAGGCAAGCGCAGGAGCCGGGCAACCCAACTATTGACCGAAGACACAATCCGAAACCGATGCATATATAGCAATATCCGAGAATGTTTTTTCCGAATCTCTAAAGGTGTCCGGCGTTGCACTGCGAGACTTGTGCTGAAAACACACAAATAGTTTAAAAGTGCCAAAAGCTTGGAAAATCAAAAAACGTCAGTGAAAACTAGATGTCTGAACAAGATCAAGTGTTCGGTGCCAATCCGAAAATTGGTCTTTAGAAAAAAAAAGTGCTTCTGTCGTGTTTTAAATAAAAACTTTGCAATGACTAGGAAGAAGAACACTTACTATAAAACGGCTCATATAAATTTAAGAGCCCCCAAGTGACTTGGGTAAAATAATTTTATGTATAATGATTGTATGTACCAAAGTACTTATATCATATATGTGTTCACCCCAACTTTTGACGCGTCTTAACCGAATGTCGGCTTCTCCGTCTTCGGTCAAGGGCCGAAAAGTTTTATGTACTCCACCTGTCGAGAATATCGACGTTGTTTCCGATAACCAGGAAATCAGGCCATAAGGTTGTAACAGACAAAGTGTAAGAAGCATCTCCGAAGAAAATAGTACCCCCACCGATACCTTTCTTCGGTGCTCATTATTACTATGAGACTTGTGCAATAGATTTTTTGTACTCATGAGTTCCGCTGTGTGCCGACCATGATTGAAAACAATAAGAGCGCTAGCTTTCGGCTTCACCCAGTCTGAGGTCAGAGCTCAGACGACCCGGTCGTGACAATCGCAGAGGTGCTCCCTTTACTCCCTAGCCAAACAATCGGGAACGTAGGGGTAAGCACAGGAGCAAGGCAACCCAGCTTGCAAATCGGTTAGGTCAATATGGTGCATATTGTGGCATAATAACAAACAAGGAACGAAGCCATACAACTATAATCATATGCAAGAGGAAAAGCTCCATCAAGGGAGCCCCCAAGTAAACGGTGTATTTGAATTTGTGTGTCACAAAAAAGTTTTGACAACGAGATTCTCTACAAGCAACTTTTTTTTCAAAAAGGTATAATTCTTGGTCGAACCGAACACAAGTTAAAAAAAATAAAACTTTGAGCATGAAGGCAACTTAGCTGGTTAATGTGTTCGGTATTGAGGACGCGGCCCGAGCTTGATGCGGGACAAGGTTCCATCCCCCAAGCCGATCCCAAGGTGGCGGAGCAACGAGCTCAGCACTCCAAAGTGGTGACATAGCACGGTCAATGCGGGCCGGTAGAGTGATGCCAAAGTCCCTGGCATGGGGTAATGAAGTGTTGACGAAGCCCCCTGTCCAGCCGAGGTGACGTGGTATGTTAGTACGCCGAGTTAACGATACTGCCCAACCTGAATCATTTTCCTATGCACAAAAAATAGTGCAAACCGTAGATAATAGTAATAATAATAATTTAAAAAAAGCGTTGCATAATAAATAATTTATGCAAAGTGAGTAATAAAATAAATATGGCCTGGCGCCGAAGTCAATGTCGATGCAGGGCATCAGCGTGATGCGGTAAAGGCGTGGCAAAGCCTGAATTCACAGGTCGGTCCGAGTTCCGGATGCGGCATTCACCGGACCATGTACGGAAACTGGCCGAACCACCATGCGGCCGTCGTTAATGCGGCCACCATTTGATTAACATGTGTACATATGATGGACAAACCAAAGTAATAATTCCTTGGGAAAAAATGAACCCAAACAAGCAAAAAATACTAGGATTAATAGCACCTGGTTTATTTGTTGTAGCAATCCGAAGAAAGGTGATTCCCAAAATTGGGACTCGATCCGCACACCCATTGCCTGATGGGCGATAAAGAGACGGCATGGCGATGCTGGCAAAGGTTGGCTCGCCGAGGCAAAGCCCTCAGTCCAGCTAACGTGACGAAGCTGGTCCGCTAGTGACGCCGAAGTCTTCGGAGTAGGTTGATGAAGAGATGGCGAAGCCCCTGGTCCAGCCGAGATGTCGAAGCCTCGGTGTCAGCGGATGAGTCGAAGTAGGTCGGCATGATGGACACCGGCTTGAAGAAACAGTGCGGTCCTGCCGATGCAGGTCGTGACGTGGTCAATGCCGCCTTGATGAAGTGACTGTGCGGTGATGCCGGTGTGCCCGCACCGTGTAATACGTGGGGCGGCGATGTTGGTGATGATTTATCCTTCGCGATGCTGAATTCTTGTTCGGCTTGCCGAGATGATGATCCGAAGAAGTTGAGCTCGGCTCAACAAAGTGACGACGTGTCTAGCGCAGGTCGGCAGCCTTGGAGCAATATTGCCGGACTGGTTTGACACCAACATGATGATGAAGATGACATCAGGGGAGGCTTAAACTTTTACGGGCACGTGTTTAAAAACGACGCACAATACCCTAGAAGAGAACTCCTCTAAAAAGGTTGTCCAATATCACGTTCATAAAGAAACATGAATTCGGGTCGGATCCGTATTCGCGCAGAAAATAGATCCGAAAATTGGTCCACTCATCGGAAGGTTCCCGGAGTTTGAACCGTCGGATCGAGCTGAAATTTGGAGGGGTGGTAGATATGGGAATTCTGCAGTAGATGAACGGTTGGATCTTCCAAAGGACCTCCGAGCTGGGCTACGGAGACCACACCCTAAACTCGTCCAGATTCCCGTCCAGATTTGACAGGGCTCCGGTATATCGTAGGTTGTCAGAGATTCCTCCATCGGAACTCGACAAAATTTTGCATGGCTGTTGTAGACGTAATTCCTCTCTATTCCACAGAAGCAATCATCAAACCGACGCTCGACGAGGCAGTGACAGCGGATACAAATTCGCTGTCCATAAAAACAGCACGGCCGCCCGAGGGCAATGTTAACGTTGAGCCCTCGAGCTCCATGGATGATTCCTCTATGATCATGATAGAGATCGGAGTTGATGTTGAAGAAGGTCCCCATCCGAACATGACGATCGGAGATGGAGCACGGTACTTGGTCTTGCCAAGGTGACCAGTCGAGGCAGCGACGAAGATGCCGGCGTCGTAGTTGACCTGCGGGCGAGTCATTGATCCTTTTGCCGATCACACAACGAAA
This sequence comes from Triticum dicoccoides, assembly GCF_002162155.2. NCBI lineage: Eukaryota > Viridiplantae > Streptophyta > Magnoliopsida > Poales > Poaceae > Triticum > Triticum dicoccoides. The sequence continues at coordinate 503,169,036 of NC_041380.1, forward strand.
CTCTCAATGAAAGCACCAATGTCGGTGTCAAAACCAGCGGATCTCTGGTAGGGGGTCCCGAATTGTGCGTCTAGGATCAATGGTAACAGGAGGCAGGGGACACGATGTTTACCCAGGTTCGGGCCCTCTTGAAGGAGGTAATACCCTACGTCCTGCTTGATTGATATTGATGATATGAGTATTACAAGAGTTGATCTACCACGAGATCGTAGAGGCTAAACCCTAGAAGCTAGCCTATGGTATGATTGTTGTATATTATCTATCGACTAGCCTGGCCTCGGTTTATATAATGCACCAGAGGCCTAGGATAATAAGAGTCCTAGCCGAATACGCCGGTGGGGAGGAGTCCTTGTCTTGATCACCAAGTCTTGTGGAATCTTCCATGTATGCGGCAGCTGTCCGAACTGGCCCATGAGTATACGGCCATCGGGGTCCTTGGCTCGATCTAACAGATCGGGAGATGACGTGGTGAGTACCCCCTAGTCCAGGACACCGTCAATCGCTGCACGCTGACATCGTCGATGGCGTCGAGCTTCCACAGCCGGAGGAGGAGTTCCACACTGACTCCGACGACCACTCCGACGACGACTCCGACAACGACGGACAGTTGGTTAGTCATCTATACCCATTTATGTGTCAAATAGATCATAGGGTTTCTCTGGTTACTCCTGCCTCCCCCTTTTTGGAATAGAAATCATGTGGTTATGTTCTCCCAATCCATGAAATATAATTAAGTTTCGTTAGATCTTTGTGGTGTATTGATTGTTTTAATGGTACATGTTATAAGTGATTAGTTGTTTCATCTGTGCAAATGATTTCTGCTAGTAATCCGACTAGGGTTAGTGTTTGTGCTAATAATTCCTAGCCAGGACTTGACAATTGATTTTTGAATGACCTACATATGTTTGTGCCATTATTTTCTTCAAGATTGGTCTGTACATAGACAACTGTGCTTAAAAATCGAACCATAATCTATGGATATGTATAAATAAATAGCCATAAATTCCTAATCCTACTTCACGGCATGTAATTAGTGATTTGATGCCAAATTTGTTTTACTATATTATAGGTGATGTCTGACGATGTGGACAGCGAGGATGAAGATACCCAGAGGAGGTACAAGAGGCGAATCCTGAGGGAGCTTTATGCGGGAATGCATAACAGACGTATTAGCACCTGAAACGATGGCTATGGATGCCCATTTCACAAACACAAGATTCATGATGGGTATCTAAGTGTTCTGGCGCATGCAATAGGACGGGCCGTTGGCTCCTTCAAGCAGAAGTATTCTCGCAAGGTGGTGCACGGCGCGTACGCCGAGTACATGGAGAAGCTTCAGGATCGTGTGGGCCGCATGTGAGATCAGATGTGGGATGGATCAAACTATGTACGCTTCAGTATGCTTAATGACGGTTGAACTATGTACTTATGGTTGAACTATGCTTATGTATGTGTACACTTATTATCTATACCTGAGTATGTTAAATATTTCGCCAAATTTTGGTAAAAATTACAACGGGGACCAATAAACCAGGACGGAGGTAGTACGTCAATCACACACGGTTTCCAAAATTGGAACCGTGTGCAATGACTATCATTTTGCCTGCTGCGTCAATCACACACGGTTCGCTCTAGCAAACCGTCGCCCCCAAAATTCTTTGTGGGACAAAAAACCATCACCACCCAATTCAAAAATGAAAATAAAACCCTCACCATCCCCACGTCACAAAACCCCTCACACCACCCGCCACCCCCTCGGCCCCTCTGGTACGTCTATGCCATGGCACTTCCTATCGTGGCAGTAAACACTTAGCTCGACGCCTGCCGCCGCCTGGCGGCTGCCGGCAAAGCCCACCACATTTCGCCACTTCCACTTGCCACCGCCTATCGCCATCGACTTTCTCGACGCTACTCGCGTTCGACCCAGCTCCGCTCGATTGGGGAATCTGCTGTACTGAGGGTTCTTTCTCATGGATGACAAGGTAACTAATTTAACGAGATATTATCTCATCTCTTATGCCAGTTCATCTGCCTCCTTTAATCACCCGGCAGAAATCACCGTGAATTCATTTTTATTCAAGCTAATTTGAGGGTTTTCTTTCGTTCATAGAATGTACAGTGCGCCGACACTTCGGGACTTGACAACCGCCGCCAGAGATTCCATCTCATCGTACCAGATAACTTGAGGACGCGCGGAGTATACTCAATCTCACCCTAAATCGGTTGGCATGGCCTACTTTTCTGAACATATTCTAAATATTGCTACATTTGGATAAAAGGTGCCACATGCACCATATACGTCAAAGGGGATTTCCCATGTTCTTTCTATATTAGGCAAATTAACGATGTATTGTTCTTTCGATTACTCTCATATTTCCATGACATCATGTTTACCCTATCTATTTAATTATAGACTTTTGTCCTTCGATTTCAACTGTTGTATAGTTCTTTCAATTTGGGCCCATATTTTCATGTTACCATATTTTGTTTATAATCCTACCATTTTCTGCAGGACATCCCTCGCTATGCAACAGATTATGTAGTGCACAATTTTTCCCTTTACATACATCAAGGCTCCACGAATGTCATACTGCACACAAAGCATGGATTTACAATCCTTTCTACTGTTAGACTTGATGAACATGGTGACTCCTATTTTGGCACTGGCTTTTGGAATGAAATTGCAAAGTTTTATGTATTGAAAGCTGGCACTAAAATTGCACTGCACATAGAAGGGCCTAGTCATGAGATATATGCTAAGTTCCCTGACAAAATCATCCGTCCAGACTTTGTTCGAAGTAAGTTTTCTTTTCAACTATCTGCATATGTTGACTTACCCAGCAATGTCAAATGAATTGTGTAGTATTTAAGCAACCAGTTGTTATTCCCTTATCTTACTATATTACTACCTAATAACTTCTAGTTACCAATACACTTTTCTATTGCCCTGTTTTAACTAAATATTCCTTATACTCCCATTTCTATCAGAAAGCACCGCTGACAAGGAGACTCAGGAGGTGGAGAACGGGGCTGCCAACAAGCGGAGGCGGGGCAAGCTAGAACCGCAAGCGACTCCAGCAGGCCTAGACTTAATCGGCAGCCTCCCTGATGATATGTTGAGAGTCATCATCTCCCTCCTCCCAATCAAATATGGGGCACAGACAACCGTCCTTTCCCGGCGGTGGCACCCCCTATGGAACTCCAGCCCTCTCGACCTCATCGACACCCACGAGCTCTTCCATGGCTATCGCAAAAGCTTGGATGCGTTCTTCAAGATCCTCGGCAGTCACCTTGGCCCAACCAAAGACCTTAGAATGGGCAAGTTCTGTTCCAACGGCAAGGACCGAGCCAAGCTTGATGAGTGGTTCTGATCCCCCGCCCTAGATCAGCTCGAGGAGCTCACTTTTGATGATGGCATATGCGGTCGCTGTCAACGTCCGCACTCTGCCTCGCGCCCACGCTACGCGTTGCCAAGTTCAGGAACTGCCATTTCCTTCCCCTTAATGACGCGCCCGCTCTTATTCTACCACAACTGAAGCACCTCAAGCTCGTCATCGTCTGCCTCTCAAAGGGTGACATGGAGCGCCTGCTCTGTGGCTGTATTGCACTCGAGTACCTTCGTCTTCAGGCGATCAATGGGTTGAGTACCTTCCACATCACCTCCATGACTCTCTGGACTATTTATGTGTGTTGCTGGTGCGGCAGGAAGACATCACAAAAGGTGGACCACGGTATGGTCATCTAGGACACACCTGCACTTGAGAGATTTCTTGTAGTTTATCACGAAGGTCCAACAAGAATCAATGTCATTTCTGTGCCGAAATTGATAGTGGTGGGCTACTCGTTTGACAAATACTCCGAACTTGTTATTGGATCCACACCCATTCATGTACAACAGTCGCCTTCTACCTCTCTTACAAATTAACATTATTTCTAATTTTGAAGATGTTTGTTCGTCTGTCATTCGGAAAATGATTCCAACAAGGTTGACCCCGAAACTGCGCACTATGAAGGTCTTGGCACTAGAATCTATCGGGCCCGACCTGGAGAAAGTTGTCAGTTTGCTGAGATGTTTTCCGTGCCTGGAGAAGCTATATATCGAGGTGATGTTCCTTTCCTGTTAAATGTTAACCATAAGGGAGTTCAATTTGTGACACCTTTTTCCAAGTTCACAATGACAATGTACTACAATTTCTGAAGGTTCTTTTGGAGGATTTCAGTACATACATGCCCCCCATACTGGTTGCTTGATCCATATGGTTACAATCAATAAGCATTTCTCCTTTGGATTCATCTGTACTAGTTTTCTTACGGAACTTTTCATCCACTCCAACCTCTTGTGAAGAAGGCTACATTTTTCTAGAATGTAATCAAATGCCATGTTAATCATGTCAGATCGAAGATGGCATGTTAGTGCATTTTACAAATCCTGCAAACCAAATAGCAAGGCCTGTAGTAATGTTCAAAACTGCATGTAGGCACTAACACATTTTCTTCTTTTGCAGATAAGATTAGGCCCAGTGGTGGATAATGTGATACAATATAACAATCACGTCGAATGCCTAGATCTGCATCTCTCAGAAATTACTTTGAACTCCTACCAAGGGACCTTACCGGAGATTATATTCGCTAGGTTCTTTGTTCTCAGAGAAAGGGTGCTGAAGGAAATGAGGTTTGCCCTACATTTATTTTGCAAAAATAAATGGTTTGTTGATCAGCATCGGCGCCTGCGGCAGAATGGAGTAGGCTCCAAAAATGCTGAATTTCATTTTGGAACTTCAGATGACAGAGTAATCGGAAGTCATCGGGTCAACCCCATACATGACTTCTTAGTGGCTGGCCCCTTTGCAAAAATTGGGAGGTTTCGAAGCCAGACTTAGAAGCGGTGATATTAGTTTGAACCTCTCTGATATCCATGTTTAGCGCATCAGCGCAAGCGTTTGCAGCTGATGGGCTGAATTTCATTTCTAATATCAGTTTGAACCTTGTAATCTTCGAATTTCAGTCATATAACTCTGGAATTTGAACCTTGTAACATTTCGAGCTTTTGTGGTACAATCGTTGAAATGGCATCGTATGAAACTCATATATTGCTAGCACTATTTTGACCTTAATATGTAATGGTCTTAGATTTTATTAACCATTCTCGAATTAGTTTACCTTGTCGATCTCACAGCACACGATCTATATAGCTAATTTGACTGCAATCTTTGAAATTATTGCACACATTTGGTTTCTTCCACCGTGTGCACTATAGACCGCAGAATTAATTATCGCACTCGAGTGTCCATCATCACCCTTCTGTGTAACTTTGACCTCATCACCCAAGGGTAATCTTATGACCGAAGTCATTCCACACACTTTGTTTTTACACAGCTTTTTGCCAATAAACGCCCATGATTTGTCCCTCTTCTAGCCGACGCGTGGCCGAACTAGCCGGGCAGGAAGCTTGTGCGGTAAACAGCACGGTAGCATGGGAACGGGCTCATCGACGATACATTTGGGGCCTCTTCGAGCCCACGCCTAGGGTGCGGTGTTGTCAAACGTGCACTGGATTCTGGAATCCTCCGCTATGAACGTCATAACAAGACGTGACGATTACAGGCCGGCCGTCCCCCATTTATTACAACGGCCATTTAACCTACCCTTGTGTCTCTTCAACCTTTTGATTGCGCCCCACCATTGCAAGAAGCACACCCACCATGAGAAATTCTTAGAGGGTATCCTGCGCGGCTCCAATGGCGCTCCGAGCGGCTGCCGACGACGAGCAGCAGTTCACCATGCGTGACGTGGTGGACACCCACAGAAGGATCAAGGACCTCTCAGTGGTGTACACCAACAATCCGGTCTGGGTAGAGTGATATGTCTCCAACTTATCTATAATTTTTGATTGCTCCATGCTATATTATCTACTGTTTTGGACATTATTGGGCTTTATTATCCACTTTTATATTATTTTTGGGACTAACTATTAACCGGAGGCCCAACCCAGAAGTGATGTTTTTTTTCCTATTTCAGAGTTTCGCAGAAAAGGAATATCAAATGGAGTCCAAACGGAATGAAACCTTCTGGAACGTGACTTTCTCACTGAACATGATCCAGGAGACTTTGACCCTACATCAAGAAATAAAGGAGGAAGCCACGAGTAGGGGGCGCACCTACCCCCCTCCCCTAGGCGCGCCCTCCACCCTCGTGGGCCCCCTGTTGCTCCACCGACGTACTCCTTCCTCCTATATATACCTACGTACCCCCAAACAATCAGATACAGAGCCAAAACCCTAATTCCACCACCGTAACTTTTTGTATCCATGAGATCCCATCTTGGGGCCTGTTCCGGAGCTTCGCCGGAGGGGGCATCCATCACGGAGGGCTTCTACATCAACACCATAGCCTCTCCGATGAAGTGTGAGTAGTTTACCTTAGACCTTCGGGTCCATAGTTATTAGCTAGATGGCTTCTTCTCTCTTTTTGGATCTCAATACAATGTTCTCCCCCTCTCTTGTGGAGATCTATTCGATGTAATCTTCTTTTTGTGGTGTGTTTGTTGAGACTGATGAATTGTGGGTTTATGATCAAGATTATCTTTGAACAATATTTGAATCTTCTTTGAATTCTTTTATGTATGATTGGTTATCTTTGCAAGTCTCTTTGAATTATCAGTTTGGTTTGGCCTACTAGATTGATCTTTCTTGCAATGGGAGAAGTGCTTAGCTTTGGGTTCAATCTTGCGGTGTCCTTTCCCAGTGACAGTAGGGGCAGGAAGGCACGTATTGTATTGTTGCCATCGAGGATAACAAGATGGAGTTTTTATCATATTTTATGAATTTATCCCACTACATCATGTCATCTTGCTTAAGGCGTTACTCTGTTTTCATGAACTTAATACTCTAGATGCATGCTGGATAGCAGTCGATGAGTGGAGTAATAGTAGTAGATGCAGGCAGGAGTCGGTCTACTTGTCTCGGACGTGATGCCTATATACATGATCATACCTAGATATTCTCATAACTATGCTCAATTCTGTCAATTGCTCAACAGTAATTCGTTCACCCACCATAAAATACTTATGCTCTTGAGAGAAGCCACTAGTGAAACCTATGGCCCCCGGGTCTATCTTCATCATATTAATCTTCCAATACTTAGTTATTTCCTTTGCTTTTTCTACTTTGCTTTTATTTTACTTTGCATCTTTATCACAAAAATACCAAAAATATTATCCTATCATATCTATCAGATCTCACTCTCGTAAGTGTCCGTGAAGGGATTGACAACCCCTTATCACGTTGGTTGCAAGGAGTTATTTGTTTTGTGTAGGTACGAGGGACTCGTGCGTAGCCTCCTACTTGATTGATACCTTGGTTCTCAAAAACTAAGGGAAATACTTACGCTACTTTGCTGCATCATCCTTTCCTCTTCAAGGAAATCCAACGCAGTGCTCAAGAGGTAGCAAGAAGAATTTCTGGCACCGTTGCCGGGGAGGTTCGCGCAAGTCAAGATTTGACTCCTGACAACGAGCCATTTCTGGCGCCGTTGTCGGGGAGTCTACGCAAAAGTCAACATACCAAGTAGCCATCACAACCCTTATCTCCCGCATTACATTATTTTCCATTTGCCTCTCGTTTTCCTCTCCCCCACTTCACCCTTGCCGTTTTATTCGCTCTCTCTCTCTCTATCCTCCCTCTCTTTCTCTATTTGCCTCTTTTTGACCGCTTGCTTTTTGTTTGCTTGTGTGTTGGATTGCTTGCTTGTCGCTATGGCGAGTCCTCTATCTTCTCCGTTGTCTCCTGTGAATGAAGTTCTAAATTTTAAGCAAAGGGAGGGATAAAATCTAAAAGACGCTTGGTATAGAATTTGCAATGCTCAAAATAGATCTACCAGCAAGCAATCTACTTCTGTTCTTCTTCACAATTTTTATGTAGGCGCTACTCCTTGGTACAGATATATCCTTGATACCATTACCGGAGGGAACTTCTTGGGTAACCATACTTTTGATTCTTATAATGCTATGATAGATTTGTTTGGCTCACCACCTCTTTTGGTTATTGGAACTACGTTAACTTTGGAGCATGTAATGCAAAGGCTCGAAATTATTGAAAATAAGGTTGCTACTATAGAGTTAATTGAAAATTTGGATAAAAATATCCACAACCGAATCACTCAATATGGATCTAAAGTAGGAGTCACTTTGAAAAATATTAAATAAAAGGAACCTATAGTTAATGAGAAAATAAATCAGGACTCCACTGGAATCGATAATTTGAGGGTATTATTACCAACTTGGGAACCGCCTTTTATTCCGTAAAGAATACTCCAATTCCTCCTACTAAAATTGCCAAGCTTATGTAAGTACCTAAAAATAAGGGTGAATCCTCTAGTAAGGAAACTGTGGATCTCAAATCTATAAGTATTCATCCCAATCTTTTTTGCTATCATTAAGGAACCATTTGTTACAAATGAATTTTTCGATCTTGTGCCTAAAAGTTTGATAATAAATAAAAAGAAAGAAATTCCTAAGGATGGTAGATGCCTCATTGAAGAATTACCTACCAAAGATGGCAATACCTAGATCTATCCTTGCTTTTTATGCATAGCTAGGGGCGTTAAACGATAGTGCTTGTTGGGAGGCAACCCAATTTTATTTTTATTCCTTGCTTTCTGCTCCTGTTTAGTAATAAATAATTTACCTATCCTCTGTTTTGTTTGTGTTTTTTGTGTTTAATTAGTGTTTGTGCCAAGTAGAACCGTTGGGAAGACTTGGGGGAAAGTCTTGATATCTTGCTGTAAAAAACAGAAACTTTAGCGCTCACGAGAACTGCTGCCATTTTTATTTGGAAAGTGATATTTAGTTAATTATTTTTGAAGATGATTCATAGATAAATTCCTCACGTCCAGAAATTTATTTTAGAATTTTGGAGGTTCCATATCTTGCGCTAGCTACAGATTACTACAGACTTTTTTGTGTTTGACAGATTCTGTTTTTTGTGTGTTGTTTGCTTATTTTGATGAATCTATGGCTAGTAAAATAGTTTATAAACCATAGTGAAGTTGGAATACAGTAGGTTTAACACCAATATAAATAAAGAATGAGTTCATTACAGTACCTTGAAGTGGTCTTTTGTTTTCTTTCGCTAACGGAGCTCATGAGATTTTCTACTTTAAGTTTTGTGTTGTGAAGTTTTCAAGTTTTGGGTAAAGATTTGATGGATTATGGAACAAGGAGTGGCAAGAGCTTAAGCTTGGGGATGCACATGGCACCCCCAAGATAATCTAAGGACACCTAAAAGCCAAAGCTTGGGGATGCCCCGAAAGGCATCCCCTCTTTCGTCTACTTCTATCGGTAACTTTACTTGGAGCTATATTTTCATTCACCACATGGTATGTGTTTTGCTTGGAGCATCTTGTATGATTTGAGTCTTTGGTTTTAGTTTACCACAATAATCCTTGCTATACATACCTTTTGAGAGAGCCATACATGATTTGGAATTTGTTATAACACTTTATGTGCTTCACTTATATCTTTTGAGTTATATAGTTTTGCTCTAGTACTTCACTTATATCTTTTAGAGCACGGTGGTGGATTTGTTTTATAGAAACTATTGATCTCTCATGCTTCACTTAGATTATTTTGAGAGTCTTAAATAGCATGGTAATTTTCTTAAATAATCCTAATATGCTAGGCATTCAAGATTAGTAAAAAATTTCTTATGAGTGTTTTGAATACTAAGAGAAGTTTGATGCTTGATGATTTTTTTTGACTATGTACTGTGAAGCAAAAGCTCCACAGTCTTTTATTCAAATAGAAAAGAAAAGAGGTTCACCTATTTACAAACTAAAATAGGTGAAAAGAAACTTACCTACTTACCTATGTTACAAAATACAACAAACTAAGGAAGATTATTAACCCAAGCTAAGAAAGCAGGCTTAACACTCTCCCTCACTCTATGATACAATAGGTTAATATCATGTACAAATTTTCCCCTCCACACCCAAAAGAGGCCCTCTCGGATCTGAAGATCTTGCCATTCCTAGTAGTCCAAATGCACCAAGCCGCCGTGAGCATAACCTCAAAGAAAAAAGGTTGGTTAAAATTCTTCTTGGCGTGCAACAAGAAGGAGGTCACATCCTGACCTCCGAACCAATCAATCTGAAGAAAAGACCAGACCCGTTGACTGAAATTGCAACTGAAGAAGAGGTGGAACCTATCCTCATGGAGACTGGTAGGACATAGTACACAATTATTATCCTCCTGGTCAGACCTCCAATGTCTCCGGAGAAGCATGTCTCGAGTGTTCAAACAATCAAAAAAGAGCAACCAGCCAAAAACCTTGATCTTCATCGTGCATGAGCTTCTCCAAAGCCAAACACAAGGTGTAACTGTCAGAAGGTGCGTGTGCATTACGGTGTAGAAACTCTTAGCAGAGTAACCATTCTTTGAAGGCCAAGACCACACATCAGGGACAATAGCATCTCTTTGCAGCATAGTAACCCAATGAAGAAGGTGCTCGAGTTCAGAAGCTGTGTTGCTAGAGATTGGCAAATGAAACATTGTTGCCACATCCTCAGTATCCAAGAAATCCATGGCCGAGATCTTATCATACTTTACAAAGGAGAAAAGGTGGGGCAGTCGGTCCCGAAGAGGTCTACTAGAATTGTGAACGAACCAGCTGTCAGACCAGAACAGAATTGAATCACCTTGATTCACAGTGGCTGATGAGATTGCTCTGTAAGAATCAGCCTGCTTGAAAACGTCCCTCCACCAAAAAGAGCCACACAACACCGTGGCCTGAGGAACAACACCATCATAGTAAGAGTTCCAGATAAGAGAGACCCACGGAATATCTTCCTTATTGAAAAACTTATGAAGATGCTTTATGAGCAAGGCTTGGTTCTGAAGATGTAAGTTAATTATGCCAAGACCACCCTTATCCTTGGGCCTACAAACCAACTCCCATGCTGCAAGAGATTGCTTGGGTGTGTCAGAGTTGCCACGCCACAGACACTGTCGTTGAATTCGTTCCAGTTACTTGATTATGCCCATTGGGATGTCCAAAGTGCAGAGAAAATATATAGGCATAGAGGACAGCACAGAGGTCAGCAACTGAAGCCTGGAACCTTGATTCAGCATGGCAGAGCTAGAAGTAAGCCTTCTTTCCATCCTATCAACCAAATTCATAAGATCAATAATCCTTGGCTTAGTAGTTCCCATGGGAAGACCTAAGTAAGTGAAAGGAAGTGTCCCCAAAGAGCAGCCAAACACAGCCGCAAGCCTAATGCCCTCCTCATCGTCCACATTAAGGGGCACCATTGTTGATTTCTGAAAATTCACTTTGAGGCCAGTTGAAGCATAGAAAACATCCAACATTTCCTTGAGATCAATAAGCTGGGAGTCCACTGCGGGCACAATTAAAATAGTGTCGTCAGCATATTGGAATGATTGGAAAATGTGGATCATGGGAGGGGATTGGCAGGTTGAGGATGCCATCAGCCAGCATTTTGTTGACAATTGATTGCAGAAGATCGGTAGCAATTACAAAGAGTAGAGGGGATAAAGGGTCCCCTTGTCTAACACCACATTTGCACTGAAATTGCTTGCCTGGAACTCCATTTAACAGAACCGAAGAAGAGCCAGAAGATAGGATTTCCTTAACCCAAGCTAGCCATTTGACATCAAAACCCTTCTGCTGTAGGATTAACAAAATTGCTTTATGCTCGATCGTATCAAAAGCCTTTGCAAAATCCAGCTTCAAAATCAAAATAGGTCTCCTGTATTGTTTGCACTGATGGATGTACTCAAAGGCCCACGCTAGGCAGTCTTGAATGGACCTCGACTTCAGGAATCCATACTGATTTTTGTGGATGCACTTAAGGATCACCAATTGAAGCCTATTAGCAAGCAACTTAGTTAAGAACTTGAGACATGTGTTGGTCAAGGAGATAGGCCTGAAATCCCCCGGACCCTGGGGAGCAATCATTTTAGGAATAAGAGTTATCAGGGAACCATTAATGCCCTCCAAGCTCAGGGAGCCAGTAGCAAATTGTTTAATCCATTTCAAAAAATCATTCTGAATAAAAGGCCAGCATTTCTTAACAAAAAAACCATTGAACCCATCAGGCCCAGGGGCTCTGTTCGTAGGCATTTCCTTCAGAACCTTATCGATTTCAGCTTGTGAAAAGGGCCTCGACAGATCATTCAGGCCTTCTATGGGCTGGATTAGGTCAGCCAAACAAAAGCCCATCTGGATCCCCCTGGACTGGCCCATCCTAGATTTGAAAGAGTGCCAAAGCACTCCCGCCATTTGGTCATGATCATGAACTGTAACTCCATCATTAGATACCAGACTAGCAATGCTGTTCTTTCGCATCCTCTCAGACGCCATAGCATGGAAAAATTTGGAATTTTCCTCACCAACTTTTATGTAGCGAATCATACATCGCTGCTTCCAGTAAATATACTGCAACTGAAGCAAATCCTCATGATGAAGCTTAACTATCTTCCTGAAATTGAACTCTGGGACTGTGAGAAGCCTGCACTCCTCCAGAGTATCCAAACAAAGAATGACTTTAGAGCAGTTAAGAATAACTTTCTTTATGGAGGAAAGATTGATGTGCCATCTCTTCAGATCACTCCTAAGACGCTTGAATTTCTTAGAAATAACCGCAGCTATCGAGCCCCTACAAGCTAAAGGAGCATTCCAAGAGGCCATGACACAGTCCATAAATCCAGGTAGATCCACCCAGTAATTTTCAAATCAAAAAACTTTTGCTCTAGGGATGGTGGTGTCAATTGATACCAAGCACGGGATATGATCAGAACCCGTACGAGCAAGTGGGTGGACGACTGTGTTAGGGTATAAGGAGATCCAAGAACCAGATGTAAAAAACCAGTCCAACTGTTCAAGGAGAGGTTGCTGCTGCATATTAGACCAGGTATAAGCCCTACCCTTCAACGGCAATTCCAATAAACCAAGGTGACCAATAATCTCATTGAACAAGAATATATCATTTACATCACCACCAGGTAGATTTCTGTTGTCCAAAGATCTGATGAAGTTGAAATCACCCAGCAACAGCCAGTTAGCATTCACGGGTATTTGAAGATGATATAACCACTGAACAAATTCATCACGCAAAGGGCTGTCACATGGGCCATACACAGAAACCAGATTCCAAACTTCAGAGTTGTGGATTGAAGTAAAGGAAACAACGACAGCAAAACACTGGATTTCTATGAGACAACCAGTGAAAATAGCTGAATTCCAAACAACAAAAATGCCCCCAGAGGCCCCATGCGATGGAGCGAACGCAAAGTTATCAAATCTGCGCGGGCAAAATTGGCGGATGAACTTAAGGTCAAAAGATTCACATTTTGTTTCTTGCAAACAGACAATGGAGCAGTTACTTTCCTCAATCTTAGCACGGACGTCTCGCTGACGTTTCTCAGAGTTTAAACCCCGCACATTCCAGCACAGTACTTTCCAATTACAAAAACGCGGATTATCCATAAAGAAACTCAAAGGGGTAATCGAACAACTCCACTGCATAACAGAGAAGATAACTGTCACCGGGTTCATACAGGTAGATAGATAATAAGTTCTCAGACACAGACCCAGTACTGACAACAAAAATAACATAAACGGTCCACCTCATAAGCTCGCAAGAAACAGAGATAAGTTCAGACTGCTGACACAAAAGTAAGGGCCGACCAACACATGAATCAAAACAAAAAAGGAATGACACCGCATTTCCGCCCAATTGACATCTAGAAGCTTCACTTATCATCATGATCGTTGTGCTGGTCCTTGGCCTCAGGACTTGCCATAAGCTTGTCCTCGGTAAGCTTCTCCGGTGAGATCCCAGAGATTCTCCAATACGCTGCATGAGATTGATAGGCGTAGGTGGTGGAACTGTCGTGCTGTGCTCCTCCGCCGCAGACGAATTCTCTTCCTGAGAGACAGAGCCATACCTAGGCTTCTTAGCACGAGGTCGCCGAAGAGGGGACGGCTTGTTGGGAAGAGCAGAGGTGGGCTTGAAACCCGATTTCTTGGCGCAACTACGGGTCATTCTCCTATTAGAGAAATCCTCTGGAGAGCGAATGAGCTTGGAACCCTGACGACGGCCACATTTATGCCTGCCTAACATGGATGGGGTCTTGGACGTAAACTGAAAGTCATCAGGCTGAACTGGCACAGCAGAAAAAACTTTAGATATGTCCATCAGAGTTGCAGATCCCTCAATATCATCCAAATCAACCAGCTCGGCAGAAGAAACCTGAGGTAATCCAGGACAAGCAGCCGTACCAATCAGAGACAGGAGAGAATATTCCAACTCCTGGGACCAAAACCTCATGGGTAAAACCGCAGGTGGAAGCACGGAAAGACAAATAGGCCTGTGAATGCTCTGACTTTCAAAATCCGGCAGAAGATTCCTGAAAGAGCGCTCCCACACCATGGAAGGTGGAAGAACCGGACCAAAAACAACCCTGATGAGGCCAAGTTGGATTGGATCAAGGTTGACCACAGGTGGATGAACGGCTGGAGGAACATATGGAACTATTGCATGCTCCAAATTCTCCTGAACAACAATGTGCCGAACCACTTCAACCTCTGCTGGCTGAACTTCAGAAGAACTGTTGCACCCCAAGGAAGGATTTAGCACCATGGAGTTCTGATCTTGGGCTTCTTGAACTGCAGGCTCATGAACTGGAGCATTCTGCGCAACGATAGCCTCCTCCCAAGGGCCCCATCCTTCAGCATTATGATCTGGCTGTGGCTCATGCTCAGATTGATCAACTCCCCACCTATGAGGTGGCTCCGGATGATGCTGGCCATTCGCAGGAGCATCCCAGCCCAAAGCAGGAAAAGGTGGCATCCCCCAGAAAGGTTGAGGAGGAACATGGCCTGGCATAGGATGAGGGTTTCCGTCCAAGGGCATGGGGTCTTCATCAGCACCCAACATAGCTTCCGCAAAATTATCAGTGAGAATATAAACCGCAGTAGTCCAAGAGACAATAGTTCCTCCCCAAGTAGCATACTCACGAAAAACCACAGATCGAGGCACCATAATGTTATCCGGAAAAGAAGCATAAACCAAAGATCTCACGAATCGCCGATCTGGCTCATCCCAGTAATGAAACTGACCAAAAGTACTGACCACATCAGACAGGTATCGGGTATTCCTGTAATCCAAAGGTACCCCAATGAACATTAACCAACCCATTCTGTGACCATGCATAGCCCTAAAACCCTCCCCCTGATTGTGTGGTATGAAACGCACAAAGAAATCATTGCCATCTTCATCAAGGCCCATGGGAAAAGGAGGATGTCGGGTAAACGAAGAACGCATCACCGGACTAGCCACTTCAAACAAACCAACCCCCTAGAACCAGGTTTGAGTAGAGCGAACAATCACCTGGAGATTCTCTTGTAAGAAGTTGAGGACTTGTTCCCGTCTAATGGCCACAAGATGAGCCGGCGGCAGCGGCTCGACAATAGCCACCATGAACTGCTCATGGGTTCTTGGGGGGGCCTGCATCGGGGTGTAGTATGTTCTTGGCAAGCGCTCTGCTCCTCCATCGATGATGTCATGGCTAGCAGGGAGAAATCGGCGAGGGTCAAGCTCGTAGACTGCCATGGGTGGAGAATCTGCTGCAGTAGGCGGTGGTGGCGGAGTCGATTGGGGTTTTTGGGCGGATTGGTTCTGTGAGGGAGAGGTGGAGGTGGACGGTTAAGGCAGCAAGCCTGAAGCGCCGGGGAGGGGTTCTGTCAAGGCTCTAGGCTCGAAACCTGGCGACGGGACTTTAGGTATCCAAACAGTGGAACCAGCATTAATACCCAGGCAGTCTTTCTTAACGTGACCGGAACAAAAACACAATCTGCAGCGTATACGATTCGTACATGTATCGGACATATGGCCCATACCCAAACAGTTCTGACAATCCCAATATTTAACTACCATATCTTCAACCATCTCATTGAAACTCTGTAAATCATCCACAATTTCCTTTGGTGACGGAAAACAGACCGGAGATGATGCATCAAGCGAATCATCGTCAGATAATAAAATTGGGCTGGTTAAAGAGCATCCATGGGCCAAATCCAAACCTGGCGGCGGAGTGCGAGGGCTGCTGTCAAGAGAACCATGGGCCAAGCCCAAAACAGATGATGGGGTGCTAGGGCTGTCCGAAAGGATAACGACTGGAGGGGGTCCAGATACATTTGAAATCCCAGAAAATCTGGGGTTGCCGCTTGACGAACTAACCTTCTCCGGGGAAGGAGGAAAAGATCCAAACTGGATGGTCACCGGCGGCGACGACGGGCTCACCGGAGGCGAAAATGCAGTGTTGTCCGACGATGTGATATCAGGAGAATGAACATCATAACCAGCCTCACGGATACTCAAAACTGCAAGAGCATTGGGACGATATTGATAACCCTTACAAACATCATACTTCATTAAAGTAGCAAACCTCAAACTCTTAGCAGGCCCTGATCTAGGATTTGTGCGTAAGGAGGACTTGACGGGTGGATTTTTCATTAAAATAACCCTAGCTTAGCATGGCGTTTAGATGGACTAACCATCGTCCACTCCTCGTTGCACTCAATCTGCTAGAGACGAAATTCCTTCATCCAATCCGGGCCACCATGACACCAGAGATGGAAGAAACACTTAAACTGAGGGCAAACAAAGCTATGCTAGTGCAAGATGAAAAACCCAACTTCTTTGCAAGAGACATGAAAAGAGAAAACCTGATCACGTAGGCAAGAAACCTTGAGCTGAGAACAATATCCACCAATAGCAGATTCCAAGGCCAGGGCAACATTCTCCTCAGATAGTCTGAAGGAATGCCTGGCAAACGAGACAACCATGATGAAGTGGACAGAGTCTTCAGAAGGGTGAACAGTTCGGCGAAAAGAGCGCCAAATCTCCTGAGCCAGGCCCATCCCTGGGTTGAAGTCAAACCCTAGAGAGATGGACGCATGAACAGTCATTGAGATGACAACCAGGGGCTTCGGGAGAGGACGCTGGAGACGATGCACGGATCAGATGGCAAAGACCACGGCTAGGCGTGGAGATCGCTGGTGGGGTGGCGGCGGCTAGGGGTTAGGGTGGGAGGTGGGAGGTGGGAGCCATCTTCTCTTCCTTCATAGCTTTATTTTGATGTTTTTCGTGTGTTGTTTTGATGCTTGATGATTGTTTTGAGATATGGAGGTAATAATATCAAAGTCGTGCTAGTTGAGTAGTTGTGAATTTGAGAAATGCTTGTGTTGAAGTTTGCAAGTCCCGTAGCATGCACGTATGGTAAACATTATGTAACAAATTTGAAACATGAGGTGTTATTTGATTGTCCTCCTTATGAGTGGCGGTCGGGGACGAGCGATGGTCTTTTCCTACCAATCTATCCCCCTAGGAGCATGCGTGTAGTGCTTGGTTTTTGATGACTTGTAGATTTTTGCAATAAGTATGTGAGTTCTTTATGACTAATGTTGAGTCCATGGATTATACGCACTCTCACCCTTCCATCATTGCTAGCCTCTTCGGTACCATGCATTGCCCTTTCTCACATTGAGAGTTGGTGCAAACTTAGCCGGTGCATCCAAACCCCGTGATACGATGCGCTCTTTCACACATAAACCTCCTTATATCTTCCTCAAAACAGCCACCATACCTACCTATTATGGCATTTCCATAGCCATTCCGAGATATATTGCCGTGCAACTTTCCACCATTTCATTTATCATGACACATTCATCATTGTCATATTGCTTAGCATGATCATGTAGTTGACATAGTATTTGTGGCAAAGCCACCGTTCATAATTCTTTCATACATGTCACTCTTGGTTCATTGCATATCCCGGTACACTGCCGGAGGCATTCATATCGAGTCATACTTTGTTCTAGTATCGAGTTGTAATCATTGAGTTGTAAATAAATAGAAGTGTGATGATCATCATTTTCTAGAGCATTGTCCCAAGTGAGGAATATAAAAAAAGGAGAAAGGCCATAAAAAAGAGAAGGCCCAAAAAAATGAGAGAAAAAGAGAGAAGGGACAATGCTACTATCCTTTGCCACACTTGTGCTTCAAAGTAGCACCATAATCTTCATGATAGAGAGTCTTTTGTTTTGTCACTTTCATATACTAGTGGGAATTTTTCATTATAGAACTTGGCTTGTATATTCCAACAATAGGCCTCCTCAAGTGCCCTAGGTCTTCGTGAGCAAGCAAGTTGGATGCACACCCACTTAGTTTCTTTTGTTGAGCTTTCATACATTTATTGCTCTAGTGCATCCGTTGCATGGCAATCCCTACTCCTTGCATTAACATCAATCGATGGGCATCTCCATAGCCCATTGATTAGCCTCGTTGATGTGAGACTTTCTCCTTTTTTGTCTTCTCCACATAACCCCCATCATCATATTCTGTTCCACCCATAGTGCTATGTCCATGGCTCGCGCTCATATATTGCGTGAAAGTTTATAGGTTTGAGATTACTAAAGTATGAAACAATAGCTTGGCTTGTCATCGGGGTTGTGCATGATGAGAGCATTCTTGTGTGACGAAAAAGGAGCATGACTAAACTATATGATTTTGTAGGGATGAACTTTCTTTGGCCATGTTATTTTGAGAAGACATAATTGCTTAGTTAGTGTGCTTGAAGTATTATTATTTTTATGTCAATATGAACTTTTATCTTGAATCTTTCGGATCTGAATATTCATACCACAATTAAGAAGAATTACATTAAAATTATGCCAAGTAGCATTCCACATCAAAAATTCTGTTTTTATCATTTACCTACTCGAGGACGAGCAGGAATTAAGCTGGGGGATGCTTGATACATCTCCAACGTATCTATAATTTTTGATTGCTCCATGCTATATTATATACTGTTTTGGACATTATTGGGCTTTATTATCCACTTTTATATTATTTTTGGGACTAACCTATTAACCGAAGGCCCAACCCAGAATTGTTGTTTTTTGGCTATTTCAGAGTTTCACAGAAAAGGAATATCAAACGGAGTCCAAACGGAATGAAACCTTCGAGAACGTGATTTTCTCACCAAACATGATCCAGGAGACTTGGACCCTACGTCAAGAAATAAAGGAGGAAGCCACGAGGTAGGAGGCACGCCTACCCCCCCCCCCCCAGGTGCACCC
>NC_041380.1:503188510-503227821 GCF_002162155.2 Triticum dicoccoides
TCCACCCTCATGGGCCCCCTGTTGCTCCACCGACGGACTCCTTCCTCCTATGTATACATACGGACCCCCCAAACGATCAGATATGGAGCCAAAACCCTAATTCCACCGCCGTAACTTTCTGTATCCACGAGATCCCATCTTGGGGCCTGTTCTGGAGCTCCGCCGGAGGGGGCATCCATCACGGAGGGCTTCTACATCAACATCATAGCCTCTCTGATGAAGTGTGAGTAGTTTACCTCAGACCTTCGGGTCCATAGTTATTAGCTAGATGGCTTATTCTCTCTTTTTGGATCTCAATACAATGTTCTCCCCCTCTCTTGTGGAGATCTATTCGATGTAATCTTCTTTTTGCGGTGTGTTTGTTGAGACCGATGAATTGTTGGGTTTATGATCAAGATTATCTTTGAACAATATTTTAATCTCCTCTGAATTCTTTTATGTATGATTGGTTATCTTTGCAAGTCTCTTTGAATTATCAGTTTGGTTTGGCCTACTAGATTGATCTTTCTTGCAATGGGAGAAGTGCTTAGCTTTGGGTTCAATCTTGCGGTGTCCTTTCCCAGTGACAGTAGGGGCAGCAAGGCACGTATTGTATTGTTGCCATCGAGGATAACAAGATGGGGTTTTTATCATATTGCATGAATTTATCCCTCTACATCATGTCATCTTGCTTAAGGCGTTACTCTGTTTTCATGAACTTAATACTCTAGATGCATGCTGGATAGCGGTCGATGAGTGGAGTAATAGTAGTAGATGCAGGCAGGAGTCGGTCTACTTGTCTCGGACATGATGCCTATATACATGATCATACCTAGATATTCTCATAACTATGCTCAATTTTGTCAATTGCTCAACAGTAATTCGTTCACCCACCGTAAAATACTTATGCTCTTGAGAGAAGCCACTAGTGAAACCTATGGCCCCCGGGTCTATCTTCATCATATTAATCTTCCAATACTTAGTTATTTCCTTTGCTTTTTACTTTGCTTTTATTTTACTTTGCATCTTTATCACAAAAATACCAAAAATATTATCCTATCATATCTATCTGATCTCACTCTCGTAAGTGACCGTGAAGGGATTGACAACCCCTTATCGCGTTGGTTAAGAGGAGTTATTTGTTTTGTGCAGGTACGAGGGACTCGCGCGTAGCCTCCTACTAGATTGATACCTTGGTTCTCAAAAACTGAGGGAAATACTTACGCTACTTTGCTGCATCATCCTTTCCTCTTCAAGGAAATCCAACATAGTGCTCAAGAGGTAGAATGGAGCACTCCATCCACATCATGGAGGTGGTGCTTGCTGAGGAGAAGTACAACGTGGTCGGGTTCGACCTCGAGTACACCAGCGCTCGTGCCGGTTCTCGTCCCGAGGTTGTCGTTGCCCAGATGTGTGTGCACCACCATGTCCTCGTCTACCACTACTGCCTGGCCACAAGGCCTTGCGGATGTTTCGCCAGTTTTGTCAACAGCCCCCACTACATGTTCGATATGGTGGACATCACCAACGATGTAAAGGTGATATGTCTCCGTCGTATCTATAATTTTTGATTATTCCATGCCAATATTATTCAACTTTCATATACTTTTTGGCAACTTTTTATATTATTTTTGGGACTAACATATTGATTCAGTGCCAGTGCCAGTTCCTGTCTGTTGCATGTTTTTGGTTTCGCAAAATATCCATATCAAACGGAGTCCAAACGGGATAAAAAATGGATGGAGCTTATTGTTGGAAAATATGGAAAATTCGGAAGGAAAATCAACGCGAACCAGTGCCCGAGCTGGTCATGAGGCAAGGGGGGTGCCCCCCCTTAGGGCGTGCCCCCTACCCTCGTGAGCCCACTGTAAGGCGGTTGATGCTCTTCTTTTGCCGCAAGAAAGCTAATATTCGGAAAAAAATCACGCCAAAGGTTTCAGGCCAATCGGAGTTACGGATCTCCATATATATACGAAACGGTGAAACAGAGCCAGAAGAGAATGCAGAACCAGAGATAAACAGAGAGATAGATCCAATCTCGGAGGGGCTCTCGCCCCTCCCATGCCATGGAGGCCAAGGAACAGAGGGGAAACCCTTCTCCCATCTAGGGAGGAGGTCAAGGAAGAAGAGGAAGAAGGGGGGCCCTCTCCCCCTCTCCTCCGGTGGCGCCGGAACACCGCTGTGGCCATCATCATCATCACCGCGATCTTCACCAACACCTCAGCGATCTTCACCAACATCTCCATCACCTTCCCCCCTCTATCTACAGCGGTCCACTCTCCCGCAACCCGCTGTACCCTCTACTTGAACATGGTGCTTTGTGCTTCATATTATTATCCAATGATGTGTTGCCATCCTATGATGTCTGAGTAGATTTTTGTTGTCCTATCGGTGGTTGATGAATTGCTATGATTGATTTAATTTGCTTGTGGTGATGTTGCTGTCCTTTGGTGCCCATCATATGAGCGCGCGCGTGGATCACACCATAGGGTTAGTTGTATGTTTATAGGACTATGTATTGGAGGGCAAGAGTGACAGAAGCTTCAACCTAGCATAGAAATTGATGCATACGGGATTGAAGGGGGGCCAATATATCTTAATGCTATGGTTGGGTTTTACCTTAATGTACATTAGTAGTTGCGGATGCTTGCTAATAGTTCCAATCATAAGTGCATAGAATTCCCAGTAAGGGATGACATGCTAGCAGTGGCCTCTCCCACATAATACTTGCTATCGGTCTAGTAAAGTAATCAACTGCTTAAGGGACAATTTTGCAACTTCTACCACCACTTTTCCACACTCGCTATATTTACTTTAGTTGCTTCTTTAACTTAACAGCCCCTAGTTTTATTTTCGTGCTCCCTACTTTCTTGCAAGCCTTTCCGAAAACACCTACAAAGTACTTCTAGTTTCATACTTAGGTAAAGCGAACGTCAAGCGTGCGTAGAGTTGTATCGGTGGTCGATAGAACTTGAGGGAATATTTGTTCTACCTTTAGCTCCTCATTGGGTTCGACACTCTTACTTATCGAAAATTGTTGCGATCCCCTATACTTGTGGGTTATCAAGACCTTTTTCTGGCGCCGTTGCCGGGGAGCAATAGCGTGGGGTGAATATTCTCGTGTGTGCTTGTTTGCTTTATCACTAAGTAATTTTTATTTGCTGTTCTTAGTTGTTCTTTATCTTTAGTTGTGGATATGGAGCACGAAATACCAAAAAATTAGGTGTACTTTCTGCTCATGGAGATGGGGAACCTCCTAAAACCCTCGATGCTAGTTATGTGAAAGATATTATGTACTACTTTAATAATCCTGAGAAAACCCCATTCAATTATGTAATGGGAGTAACGTTGGATCAATGTGAATACTTTAGGGATTATCGCTTGACACAAAAAGGGAAACTATTATGGGATCAAATTTATATATTGAAGTGGTATGCTAGACAACTATGCTCGGAATATGATTATACTTGTTGCTCTAGGATGAATTCTCCATACCTCCCCTTTTCATGCAAATTTAATGATAATGAAACCTTGGCTTCTTATGCTAGAGGTATATATGATTACTATGATGTGGAACAAGTAGAAGAATTTGTTGCTTTTATGGGTGCTTATGAAATTGAATCTATGTTTAAAGAGTTTGATGATATTGATGGTGCTTGTTATAGATCTGAAAATTTAGCTATCCTCAAATATTTCTATGAGAATTATGAATACAATTATGAAATTAATGCACTTATTAAGAAAGTCTCCGCTGTCCAAGAAGAGACTAATATTTTGCAGGAATCTATGGAAGAAGAAGTTGATGACACTGTGAGCTCATTGGATGAGAAAAGATGGGGAGGAGAACGAAGAACAAAAGGAGGAAGAGCGGATTGATCACCCGTGCCCACCTTCTAATGAGAGTAACTCTTCAACTCATACATTGTTTAATTCCCCTTCGTGCTCACCGAAGGATGATTGCTATGATGACTGTTATGATCCCTATGATTCTTTTGAAATACCCCTTTTTGATGATGCTTGCTATGATTATGGCCAAGATGCCAATATGAATTATGCTTATGGAGATGAACTTGCTATAGTTCCTTATGTTAAACATGAAATTGTTGCTATTGCACCCACGCATGATAGTCCTATTATCTTTTTGAATTCTCCTGATTATACTATATCGGAGAAGTTTGCACTTATTAAGGATTATATTGATGGGTTGCCTTTTACCGTTGCACATGATGATTTCGATAAATATAATATGCATGTGCTTGCTGCTCCTACTTGCAATTATTATGAGAGAGGAACTATATCTCCACCTCTCTATGTTTCCAACATGATAAAATTGCAAGAAACTATTTATACTATGCATTGGCCTTTACTAGGTGTGCATGAATTGTTCTTTTATGACATGCCGATGCATAGGAAGAGAGTTAGACTTTGTCATTACATGATATATGTTGCTTTGTGCTCACTACTAAATTACAAATCATTGCTAATTAAAATTGGCTTTGATATACCTTGGGATCCGGGTGGATCCATTACTTGAGCACTATATGCCTAGCTTAATGGCTTTAAAGAAAGTGCTGCCAGGGAGACAACTCGGAAGTTTTAGAGAGTCATTTATTTCTGTTGAGTGCTTTCATATAGTTTAAAAACAACAAAAATAAAGAGGGGAACCCAAAACTTTTTCAAAAAGAAAAGTGAAAGTGAGAGAGATGAGCATTGTGAAAATGGGGGACGTCCTTGAACTTTGTTCATGCCCATGGGAACTTTGTGAATCTTAATTACAGAAAATTTTCAATAAAAATAATTATCCCCTTGTACAATTCCATTGTATTATAAAAATAATGTGCCAAAGTTTGCCTTTAGGATGGTTACAATGCTTGTTGGTTTGTGCGGTGCAGGACAGAAACTTTGGCTGTAGTGCATGAATTTTAATTTTTTACTGGAACGTCAAATGGTTCTGATTCTTTCTGCACTGTCTTTCTGTAAAAAATTTATATTTTTCCTAATTTTGGTAGAATTTTTCAAGTATCAGAAATATGGTGAATGTTCAGATTGCTACAGACTGTTCTGTTTTAGACAGATTCTGTTTTTGATGCATAGTTTGCTTGTTTTGATGAACCTATCAATTTATATCAGTGGATTAAGTCATGAAAAAGTTATATTACAGTAGACACAATGCAAAAACAAGATCTGAATTGGTTTGCAACAGTACCTAGAGTAGTGATTTGCTTTATTATACTAACAGATCTTACCGAGTTTACTGTTGAAGTTTTGTGTGGATGAAGTGTTCGATGATCGAGAAGGTTTCGATGTGAGAAGAAGGAAGAGAGGCAAGAGCTCAAGCTTGGGGATGCCCGAGGCACCCCAAGTAAATATTCAAGGAGACTCAAGCGTCTAAGCTTGGGGATGCTGGGGAGGCATCCCCTGTTTCTTTAACATATATCGGTATGTTTTCGGATTCGTTTCGTTCATGCGATATGTGCAAGTCTTGGAGCGTATTTTGCCTTTAGGTTTTTATTTTTCTTTTTATGCACCATGCTGTTATGAGATAGTCCTTGGTTGATTTATAGAATGCTCTTTGCACTTCACTTATATTTTTTGAGTATGGCTTTATAGAATGCTTCATGTGCTTCACTTATATCGTTTGAAGTTTGGGTTGCCTGTTTCTCTTAGAAAACCGCCATTTGTAGAATGCTCTTTTGATTAACTTATATTTGTTAGAGCATGGGCATATCTTCTGTAGAAAGAATTAAACTCTCTTGCTTCACTTATATCTATTTAGAGAGATGACAGGAATTGGTCATTCACATGGTTAGTCATAAAATCCTACATAAACTTGTAAATCGGTGAATATGATATGTTTGATTCCTTGCAATAGTTTTGCGATATAAAGATGGTGATACTAGAGTCATGCTAGTGGGTAGTTGTGGATTGTAGAAATACTTGTGTTGAGGTTTGTGATTCTCGTAGCATGCACTTATGGTGAACCGTTATGTAACGAAGTCGGAGCATGATTTATTTATTGATTGTCTTCCTTATGAGTGGCGGTCGGGGACGAGCGATGGTCGTTTCCTACCAATCTATCCCCCTAGGAGCATGCGCGTAGTACTTTGTTTCGATGACTAATAGATTTTTGCAATAAGTATGTGAGTTCTTTATGACTAATGTTGAGTCCATGGATTATACGCACTCTCACCCTTCCACCATTGCTAGCCTCTCTAGTACCGTGCAACTTTCGCCGGTACCATAAACCCACCATATACCTTCCTCAAAATAGCCACCATACCTACCTATCATGGCATTTCCATAGCCATTCCGAGATATATTGCCATGCAACTTCCATCATCATCATATACATGACTTGAGCATTCATTGTCATATTGCTTTGCATGATCGTAAGATAGCTAGCATGATGTTTTCATGGCTTGTCCGTTTTTTGATGTCATTGCTATGCTAGATCATTGCACATCCCGGTACACTGCCGGAGGCATTCATATAGAGTCATATCTTTGTTCTAGATATTGAGTTGTAATATTGAGTTGTAAGTAAATAAAAGTGTTATGATCATCATTATTAGAGCATTGCCCTAGTGAGGAAAGGATGATGGAGACTATGATTCCCCCATAAGTCGGGATGAGACTCCGGACTTTACAACAAAAATAAAAGAGGCCAAAGAAGCCCAAATAAAAAAATAGGCCAAAGAAGCCCAAAAAAAGAGGCCAAAGAAGCCCACCAAAAAATAAAAAAAATATTAAAAAAAACAAAAAAAAGAGAGAAAAAGAGAGAAGGGGCGGTGCTACTATCCCTTTTCCACACTTGTGCTTCAAAGTAGCACCATGTTCTTCATATAGAGAGTCTCTTGAGTTATCACTATCATATACTAGTGGGAATTTTCATTATAGAACTTGGCTTGTATATTCCGATGATGGGCTTCCTCAAACGCCCGAGGTCTTCATGAGCAAGCAAGTTGGATGCACACCCACTTAGTTTCAGTTAGAGCTTTCATATACTTATAGCTCAGGTGCATCCGTTGCATGGCAATCCCTACTCACTCACATTGATATCTATTGATGGGCATCTCCATAGCTCGTTGATACGCCTAGTTGATGTGAGACTATCTTCTCCTTTTTGTCTTCTCCACCATCATATTCTATTCCACCTATAGTGCTATGTCCATGGCTCACGCTCATGTATTGCGTGAAAGTTGAAAAGGTTTGAGAACGTCAAAAGTATGAAACAATTTCTTGGCTTGTCATCGGGGTTGTGCATGATGTGAATATTTTGTGTGGTGAAGATGGAGCATAGCCAGACTATATGATTTTGTAGGGATAACTTTCTTTGGCCTTGTTATTTCGAAAAGACATGATTGCTTTATTAGTAGGCTTTAAGTATTATTGTTTTTATGTCAAAAGATAGACTATTTCTTTGAATCACTCATGTCTTAATATTCATGCCATGATTAGGTATGTGATCAAGATTATGCTAGGTAGCATTCCACATCAAAAATTATCTTTTTTGTCATTTACCTACTCGAGGACGAGTAGGAATTAAGCTTGGGGATGCTGATACGTCTCCGTCGTATCTATATTTTTTGATTGTTCCATGCCAATATTATTCAACTTTCATATACTTTTTGGGAACTTTTTATGTTATTTTTGGGACTAACATATTGATCCAGTGCCCAGTGCCAGTTCCTGTCTGTTGCATGTTTTTGGTTTTGCAGAATATCCATATCAAACGGAGTCCAAATGGGATAAAAATGGACGGAGATTATTTTTGGAAAATATGGAAAATTCGGAAGGAAAATCAACACGAACCAGTGCCCGATGTGGTCACGAGGCAGGGAGGCGCCCCCCTTAGGGCGCACCCCCTACCCTCGTGAGCCCACCGTAAGGCGGTTTATGCTCTTCTTTTGCCGCAAGAAAGCTAATATTCAGAAGAAAAAAATCACGGCGAAGGTTTCAGGCCAATCGGAGTTATGGATCTCCATATATATACGAAACGGTGAAACAGAGCCAGAAGAGAACGCAGAACCAGAGAGAAACAGAGAGATAGATCCAATCTCGGAGGGGCTCTCGCCCCTCCCATGCCATGGAGGCCAAGGACTAGAGGGGAAACCCTTCTCTCATCTAGGGAGGAGGTCAAGGAAGAAGAGGAAGAAGGGGGCCCCTCTCCCCCTCTGCTCTGGTGGCGCTGGAATGCCGCCGTGGCCATCATCATCATCACCGCGATCTTTACCAACACCTCCGCGATCTTCACCAACATCTCCATCACCTTCCCCCCTCTATCTAAAGCGGTCCAATCTCCCGCAACCTGTTGTACCCTCTACATGAACATGGTGCTTTATGCTTCATATTATTATCCAATGATGTGTTGCCATCCTATGATGTCTGAGTAGATTTTCGTTGTCCTATCGGTGGTTGATGAATTGCTATGATTGATTTAATTTGCTTTTGGTTATGTTGCTGTCCTTTGATGCCCATAATATGACCGCGCGTGGATCACACAATAGGGTTAGTTGTATGTTGATAGGACTATGTATTGGAGGGTAAGAGTGACAGAAGCTTCAACCTAGCATAGAAATTGATGCATACGGGATTGAAGGGGGACCAATATATCTTAATGCTATGGTTGGGTTTTACCTTAATGAACATTAGTAGTTGCGGATGCTTGCTAATAGTTCCAATCATAAGTGCATAGAATTCCGAGTAAGGGATGACATGCTAGCAGTGGCCTCTCCCACATAATACTTGCTATCGGTCTAGTAAAGTAGTCAATTGCTTAAGTGATAATTTTGCAACTCCTACCACCACTTTTCCACACTCGCTATATTTACTTTAGTTGCTTCTTTACCTTAACAGCCCCTAGTTTTATTTTCGTGCTCTTTACTTTCTTGCAAGCCTTTCTGAAAACACCTACAAAGTACTTCTAGTTTCATACTTGTTCTAGGTAAAGCGAACGTCAAGCGTGCGTAGAGTTGTATCGGTGGCCGATAGAACTTGTTGGAATATTTGTGCAACCTTTAGCTCCTCGTTGGGTTCGACACTCTTACTTATCGAAAACTGTTGTGATCTCCTATACTTGTGGGTTATCAAAAGGCACTCGAGAGTTCGAGCATCGCCTGCCAGAATCTTGTCGACATCCAGGGACACTACAAGATCTGGGGCAGCAAGGAGCGTGAGAAGGACACACTGGTTCACCTCGCCGAGGTCATCATCGACCCCTACTACAAAGACATGAAGGATTCGTGAAACAAGGACAAGCGTGCCTGGCACTCGGCCTGGATGGACAAACTCAAGGAAGCTCGCGTATATGAGCTACCATATGTACAGGCGGATCGTTGAGATGAGGAAGTGCCTCCTTCCCCAAAACGGACAGCGATCTAGCCGGAAGCAGTGCAATGGCAAGCGTCGTCGCAACAATAAGTAGATGATTAGATCCTCGTTTCTCCTACTTTACTATGCATGTAATTGCTTACTTTGGTGTGTGCAAATGTTATGTGTGTAGTCACTTGTATAACTATATGCTTAATTTGGTTATGCAATGCTGTCTTTTTAAGTATATATGTTGAGGCTCTGTAGACAGAGCGTAGATGGTGTGCGGACAAAGAAACTCACATCGCACACGGACTAAACAATGGAACCCGCCGGTGATGTTTTCATCAATCACTCACAATTGTATACCAGCAATCATTTGCTCACAACACACACGGCTTGTTAGCAGTAATTGTCTGTGTTCTTATCGGTCTTTGCACACGTTTCTGATTACAGACATGTTTGCCTCGTATCACACACATCTTGTTCATTTGAACCGTTTATGTTCTCATGTCTCAACGCAAACAGTTCATCCGAGTGAACTACATGCCGTATATCACACACACCATCGATCTTGCTGACCGTTTCTTTTGTGTTGCCTAATCACAAACAGTTCGTCCGAGTGAACCGTATGCTGTACATCGCACACACCTTCATCTGTCTGCCCGTTTCTCTTGTTCCTCCTCATCGCAAACGGTTGATTGAATTGAATCGTATGCCATGCATCGCAGACGCAACTAAAACTGAACCGTGTTTGATGCATCCTCCATCGCAAACATTTTGCACCTTTTTGACGGTTATTTAACACCACCATTTGCGATTATGGCATCGCACACAGTTTCGTCGAAGGGTCTCTGATCGTAGTGTCGCGTTAGCAGCATCCTGCAGTAGTGACTTAGTACCACTAGTAGTAATATTGTTCACTTGTGCTCCCCAGCCCTCCATTCATTGAACAACCCCACGGTGAATAAACATACAGTACTAGTATTTATATAGAACGAACAAGCTCGAACTATTTTCACGTAGTTAAAAGTTGAGGGCGGGGCTTTTCCCGGGCAGTACGCGCGACAGTTTTCGCGTAGGCGGTTTGACAAAGAGGCGAGGAGGGTGAGGGAGTAGCGGATTCAACTTACTTACTGCTGGAATGGTCGGGCTGTGCGATTTGACGGCGCGTTACTACTGGAAAGACTTGTGATATGACTACTCACTATAGTCATGAATTACTAGTGTGCGACCAGGGTGATGCCCCCTTCCATTCTGCACTCTAATCTAGTGCATGCACGTCGACCCGAATGCTGGCTCTCCCACATGTCGGTGAAGTAGGAGTACGTAGTAGTAAGAAGGAGCAAAGAATCATGCGGTATATACTACTCCCTATGTTCCTAAATATAAGTCTTTCTAGAGATTCTGACAAGTGACTACATACGGAGCAAAATGAGTGAATCTACACTCTAAAATATGTCTACATACATCCGTATGTTGTAGTCAATTTGAAATGCCTAAAAAGAGTTATATTTAGGAATGGAGGGAGTAGTAGTACTACTACTCACGTCGGAGGAGTGCGAACCACGGCAGCCAAGTGAATCAGCAGTACAAAACAATGTGCTGATAAGGCCATAAAAAACAATGTGCTATGATCCGGACTGTAGCATCTACAGTACTACTCCTCTTTGTTTGGATCCCTGAGTTAGAGCTAGTTTGGGTTGAAATAGCCCCAAATTATCCAAACATGATAGGTTAGTTTGAGCTAGTTTGCTCTAACCCAGCTAAAAAAACTAGCCCGGTGGAGAGCTTCTAATTGGGTTAGTTCTCCTCGGGCCCACTAAAAGAGAACTAAAAAGATCTCCCCTGCCCGCACCAGATTGCTCCCTTCGCCCCCCTCGCATGACTCCTCTCTATTCCCCATCGGGCCGCCCGCCCAAGCGCCGCTCCGCCGCTCGCCCTCTCTCTCCTCTGGCCGCCCTCTCCCCCCCGACCTTCGAAGCTCGCCCAGCTCCCCCTTCATCGGTCATTTTTCT
Source organism: Triticum dicoccoides (assembly GCF_002162155.2). NCBI lineage: Eukaryota > Viridiplantae > Streptophyta > Magnoliopsida > Poales > Poaceae > Triticum > Triticum dicoccoides. The sequence continues at coordinate 503,199,816 of NC_041380.1, forward strand.
CCCTCTATCATGCGCAGCGGCAGCGCATCTACTAGGGAGGTCGCGAGAGGGGTGAGTTTGTTTGTTCCTTCTCTGTCTCACAGCCATATCATTGATCTTGCTCGCTCTAGCGCTAATTCTGATTTGGAAAAGTAGATCCTGATTAAACTTGGTATAGATTTGTGGTGCATGCATGGAATTGTTTGATGCTGCTTGAGGAGGTAATAAATCTTTCTAGAGGCCCAAATATCCAGTTCACCTTTCTAGGTATTTCAGTTTCAGGCTTGGTTCACCTTTCTAGGTATTTCAGTTCCAGGCTTGCATTATTTCTAGAGGCCCAAAGATTCAGTTCACCTTTCTAGGTATTTCAGTTTCAGGCTTGCATTATTTCTAGAAGCCCAAAGATTCAGTTCACCCGTCTAGGTATTTCGGTTTCAAGCCTACATTATTTCTAGAGGCCTAAAGGTTCGGTTCGCAGTCGTCGGCTAGTGGCCCTGCTACCCATGCCGGTGTCGACCTCAACTCACAAGCGTCGGCGTCGGAGGGGTTCCCGGGGCTTGGGCTCTACAGATCCTTCCTCCAGAGCAACGATGACGAGCTCCTCCCTGGGTGCGTGAGGGGCTCCAGGCTCCCTCCCTATCATGAATTACTTCCGGGATGAGTTAGCTCATGCTTTGTTTCATGGAGTGTTTTTTGTGAAGCTTGATTGAGGACTTGTATGTTTAAGTGGGATATCTCAATTGTATGGACAAAGTAAATTTTATCATGTTTTGCATGCTTGATTTGTAAAGATGGTTCGTTTATGTCAATTATGAGTGGGAGGAGGCCACACAAGAGCCGGCCAAACCAAATCTGGCAGGAAATAGGGTCCAAAGTAGTCAAATGATTGAGAAAGAACATTTATTGTCAATCTAACCCTGCCATCCATACACCTCTTTGGTTTAGAGTTAGTTTAGGGTTAGAATCTAACTCTAACCTCTAACTGAGTTAGAGTTCTCCTCGTCTCGGTTCATCGCCATCATACTTTCCCCATTTCTGTGTTTTCAGTATCCTGCGAATCAAAGAGGCCCTTAGACTGGTTTAGGTCCGGTAGTTTTTTATAAACATGTTATGTCCAAAATTTAATGAATGTGCTCCGGTTTCTATGAAAATAATCCGGTTTCATGTAGTAATTCATTTATTTATTTATTCTTCCACGGGGGGTTGCATGTAATTCATGAGGTCTGAAATGTAAAGTACACCGGCATATGCTCCGAGTCGTGCATGCACTACGACCCAGATGCTCTATGTCCCACATGTCGGCGAAAGGGAGCACGTGGAAATAGCCTAGGAGTACATATAGGAGGATAAATGCGTGAAAAAATATCTACGATGAAGCGTAGCTGCGGTTCGGAAAGGAGACCTAAAGTGATGACAGGTATAGGTTGCACGCACCCAACTAGTGGTAGTACTAGACATACGACTACTTTTTCCCTAAAAAAGAGGTACGAGTACTCAGTACTCCTATTCTATCAACATGAGTCCCATATGACAACAACGTCTGTGCTACAGCTAGCTCTTCTCCCTCGTTTCTCTCTTCTAATTCTAAACTCAGCCGACGCCCGGTAGGTGGGATGTGGATTTGTCGATGGTCGGTTTGCTCAACTGCGGCCCCACCTCATAGTGAAAACGTTACGACTAGAATAAAAATGCTATATACTCCTATACTAATAAAACATTAAGGCCATGAGGCGATGCAGTGCTGGTTACAGGAGGCAAGAAGAAGAGATGCATCCATCGACGACGTCCACCTCCTCGACTCAGGGCGCCGGCCCACCGAACGGCGGCTAAGTAGCAGTGGCTTTCATGGCCAGGTCGACGTGCTTCTGAACAATGGCGTCCAAACATTCCAGCCGCTAGAAGAAGGCCAACGTCTTTCTGTCCTCGCTGGCCTTGTAGTGGCCTATGTAGACGTTTTCCTCGTAGACGTGGATGTGCAGGTCGATGGTTTCTTGCATGGCGAGGCGTTGTGCGGTGAGCGTGGCCTCGAGGTGCACATTATTCGTCGCGACCTCCGGCACCTGCAAGGCCACCAAGGCTTGAAAGAGTTCGTCACCATGGAGGCCGATGAGGGTGGTAGGCAATGAGGAGCCTGGGCGCGAGGGCTGGAGTAGTACGGCAAGGTCGTCCGCGTGCTTCTTGCGGCGGTGAACTTGCGAATGGAGTTGACCATCATGTCGTCCATGCGAGAGGCGAAGCCGGCGTCGGCGAGGGCTATGACGTCGGTGGTCGCTAGCACGGTATGGAAATGTTGCATGGTGCGGGGCCGCAGGCCGGCGCCTTGGATGATTTGGCACAGCCGACTGCCGCTCGCATCCATCGCCTCCATAGGTGCTTCTAGCTTATGGTCACTTGGTCTTGGATTGGAGTGAGCAGTCTTGTGCTAGGAGTAGATGGATTGGAGTGGTGGAGCGCCTTTATATGGTAATCCAAACTCTGTTGCATTCACATCGTGCTGGCTCTATTCTGCTTCTCCAATTAATTCCCTCTGCATGTAATTGAGAATGCATCATTGACCGTTCAATGTCTCAGGAACCGCTACCCTCTCCCTCCTTGGCATTCAAGCACCTATGGAGGCGACTGCCACTCGCGTCTATCGCGTGTCAGGAGACGTTCCCGTCAATGATGAGGTGCCTATGGCCACTTCGTAAATTTCAAGATTATAGTACTAGTATACTCAATATTGTGCACCGCGACCAAGGCGGAGAGGAAAACGAGAGAACTACGTATTTATTTACGATGTAGATTCACTCATTTTGCTCCATATGTACTCCATCTCGGTGTAGTCTAGTCACTTGTTGAAATCTCTAGAAAGGAAAATATTCCTTTCTGGTTTACAGGGCTATACTAGCAAGTAATAGTGGGCTCACATAGCAATTTTGTCTCATGCAAGCGCCTGGCTATATGCATGCTCCAAGGTTCGCAACTACCACGTTTGGGTTGCGCTTGGCTCTTCGCCTCTTTGAGAAGACGAACAATGATGTTACTACCACTGCTTCTACAGTATTGAATCCACTGTTGCATGTCCGTCCACCGTGAGCGGGAGGGATAGCTTGTTGTAGTACTATAAGCGAAAGCATGTCCTCGTCTGCGAGCCACCACGCGCATGGGCAAGGGAGAAGGCGTGTAGTAGTAAAATCAAGCTTCTCCTCGTTGTACGAGTTAACGCAACACATCATAGCACTGGCCCCACATGGTTGCCTCTAAACTTTGCTGAAAGACCTGCAGTGTACAATACTCCATTTGCTGCAACCTCTAACATTTTACCCCACCACAAATTAAAATATATATTACTGTCTTGACCAGATGAGCGTGCAAACTACAATCACCAGGATGACAGGTAGGGCTAGAAGATTATTTTAATCAAAAAAGCATGGAGCCGACCCCAACGATTTTAAGCGTACAGGCACGGTACACGCTATCCTAGACTACTCTACACATGAAACTGCCACACAAGCGTTCAGGCTGCGCTTGGCTCTTCGCCTCTTCGGGAAGTCAAACAATGATGGAGTACTACTACAGTGAGGAGTATTATAGTATGCTTCTGGCCATCTGACACCGATTGAACTACTGCATGTCCACCGCGTGCGGGAGGGAGAGCTTGTAACGAATGAAAGCTTCCCCTAGTCCTGCCAGCCACCACGCTCATGGGCGAAGGAGGGACACAACTTCATTGACTTACTGCTCCTGCCTTTGCATGTATGACAGATGGGCCCAATAGGTGGATGGCCACCTGTCATGCAGCCAAAGGCAGGTGAGGTTAAGGCGAGAGGGTGTTGTAGTAATCAAACTTCTTGTTGTACGAGTTGACATGACACATCAAAGCACTGCACCCGATATATTTCAATAATTTGCGTTTACTAATGCATTAATTACAACGCATGCATGCATGCCGTGACTCTCCTTTTGATACTTGCATGTGTTGATTTAATGCACCTTGAAGTAGTATGAATATGTGACGGTAAAGCTTTGTAATGCCCCGACCCTAATAAAGCGAGAGATGGTTGTGCACGAGGAGGGTGAGATCATGCAAACGGAACAGGACTCAATGATGGAGCTCTCTGTGGTCTCGATGGACCTCACCTTGCTCCACTGCCCCTTGTGCCTCCGCCCCTTGAAGCCTCCAGTGTATGGGGTTCGAATACACCTCGTCTGTTCGGCTGAACAAGCAAGGTGCAGGTTTCTTGATTGATGTGTTGTTCGATTGATTTGTGCAGTGCAAGGGAGGGCACCTGGCCTGCGCGGACTACCGCGTCGAGCGCCCCTGGAACCAGCGGCAGTGCCAGAAGTGCGACCACGGCAATGGCTTCGACGTGCGGAACACGGCGGTGGACGCTGTCCTCTCCTCGATCAGGGTGGAGTGCCCGCACGAAGGTTATGGGCTCTACGTCACTTACCACAAGCTCGCCGATCACCAGAGCGTGTGTCCGCTCGCGCCCTGCAAATGCCCTGTGTCCGTTTGCGGCTACGAAGGCCCGCCGCCGGCGCTCTCCCACCACATCAGCACCGTGCATCCCATGCCTGTGCACAGGATCCAGTACGGCAAGGCACTCCAGCTGCAAGTGCCACTGTAGGAGCCACGGCTCTTGCTGTTCGCGGAGGAGGACGACCATGCGTCTTTCTTGGTCGGCGGCGTGCTCGACATCGGCGCGCCTATCGCTGTATCAGTCGTCTGCATCAGAGCGGGGGCGTCCCCGCTGCCGCACTACGTGGCCAAGCTGTGGGCGAACGGCTCGCCGGGGGAGCCCAAAGGCAGGACCAACGCTGTCAAGGTGGAAATGGAGGTGACAAGCAACAAGGATCCCGACGATGTCGCCGTGCAGGAGCTGACCTTCTTCAAAGTTCTGCCCAAGATGCTGGCCGGGGCTAAGCTGGTGTCCCTCCACATTCAGATTGGCAAACTCACGTCCTAAATGATTCAACGGTGCCTTATGTTTATCTTAGTAATATGCAAATATAGGGGTTAGCTCGGTCTACTTTAGCTTAAGAGATGGTGGGTTTTGGTGCTGATGCAGCAATTACTTTGACATCAGATCAGCAGTTAAAGTAATTTCCAATAGTCGAGTGCATATTTTGTGTCTGTTGGATATAAAGATCCTTCGGGTGAGCTTATATGCTTGTTTGTTCAGGAAGTGTTGCATACTTGTGCGAGTTGACGCGACACATCAAAGTAGTACTACTACTAGTAGTACTCCCTCCAATCCTAATTTCTCTGCGCATAAGTCGAGGCGTAGATACCAAGGAGGCATGGTTGTGTCTATACTTGGACAACCCACCCGACTGCTCACCAGGCAGACGAAGCTCGTGTCGTGTTGGTGCCGTGTGCGGCCCGCACATTAACCAAAACCTCGGCCCTCCAGATTTGCCTCTGCATTTTAAACTTCTCAATCTCAAGGCCAAGGAGCAACATGAAACCTATGATAGAGCCAATCGGATGGTTGAGAACATTACAATTCGTAGCTACAGATGCATGTGTGAGAGAGGACGAGTGCGTGCGTGCACCTCTTCTCTTCCTGTATAATGTACTAAACTTAGAGTACAAGTGTATGTGGGTGGCATCGACCTAGGGAGCTAGAGATGGTGCATGCGAGAAGTCCCCAGAGCTAGGTGTAATGTGTCTGAAAAAAAGACTAGTCTATAGCTCGCCACGAGGCTATTCCTGTCGAACGCCCCAATAAGCGTAAGATATGTATCCGATGGTGCCAGTTATTGCACATACACAGCAGTAGAAAAAAGAACTAGTACCATGGCATATGCTACACCATGGCCGAGAACACGTGCCCACGTTACGCCATCCGAGAATAGTGCCGCACTTCGAAACTAAACCGTCAATAACTTTTGAGTGCGTCTCGTCACATTCCAAATTACTACTACTACCATGCTATATTTAATTGCAAACTTGTTCACACCGATCACAACCTACTATCGACACAGACCAGTTCTCGCGGCCTGCAGCAACACATCAAGAAAGTAGAGATCAGTGAGCCAGATCGTTGTCTTCCTTCTTCTTTTGCCCTTCAGGCGTAGCCGCATGTGGTTTTTTTAATTATCTTCCTAATTATGTAAGACAATTATTATCCATTTTCGTCGTCTTTATATATTCATCAGTCTTGCTATAAGTCGTTGTAGATGCTATATAGGTCCGTCGGATCTTACATCAAGATCCATGCAAAAATTTCTTTTCAGATTTTCTTTTTTCTCTCTTAAATCTCAGTCGAGGGAGAGATAGCCATGCCATTAAACAAAGGCTCGGGCGCCATTAATGGAGACCATGGGAGACAGGTGGACGGCAGATGGAGGTCAAAGGGCTCTCCTCCCGATAAGCATGCGCAGGGGTCTGATCGCACGCCTCCCATACTCAAATAGCTACCCTGCACGGTACCTCCTAGCTAATAAAAAAGGGGATGCCTGGCTGCATGTAAATGGTAAATAGAATGCCCTTGGTTTCAATAATACTTGTGTTTCCGATTGTAACGTGACAACACTTGTTCCAAAATGACTTTGTTGGTTGTTAATGTGTGCGCCTTCGCAAATCGGACAGGAAAATTACCACAGCTTGTTGGTGCCATGTCATGACACCAAGTCAAGTTTCATGATTTTCATGCATGTTTTGGATTTATAGGAATTTAAAACCAAATTTCTCAATGTTTCCAGCCGAGCCATGACGCCTAGATGTTTGAATTTCAATACCATTTCTTCCATGGGACCTAGAAATTTACCCGAGGACACACATGTGATTTTTCAACCAACTGTAGTGCACTGGAGCATGTGCTTGTATTTAAAATTTGAATTATCACCACAAAGGTGACATGTTCCCTCTCAGAATCACGAGCCTTCTTAAGAGAAGTCCGGTTTGCAAGAAGCTTATACCAAAACTTGTTCCTAGTCGGCCAATTTTTTTACCACAGCATGGTAGTACCATGACATGACACCATGCCGAGTTTCATGATTTTCAGGCATGTTTTGGATTTACAAGAATTTTAAAACCAAGTTTATCAATGTTCTTGGCCGAGCCACGATGCCCAGATGTTTGAATTTCATTCCCATTTCTTGCATGGGACCTAGAAATTCACTCGACAACACACATGTTATTTTTCAACCAACTTTGGTGCACAGGAGCATGTGCTTGTAGTTCAAATTTGAATTATGCACATTAAATGACCAGAAACTCAATTAATGTATAAAAAAGGTCAAACGAACCCAGAATAATTCCAAAATTTAACAGGGCCCTCATGTAGTTCTATGTTGCCTCTGTAAAGAAACTCAAGGGGGGCATTGTATATCGTTCCGCACTCAAAGGTGACACATTCCCTCTCAGAACCACGAGCCTTCTTGAGAGAAGCTCCGATTTGCAAGAGGCTTATACCAAAACTTGTTCCTAATCGGCCAATTTTTTTACCACAACATGGTAGTACCATGACATGACACCATGCCAAGTTTCATGATTTTCAGGCGTGTTTTGGATTTACAAGAATTTTAAAACCATGTTTCTCAATGTTCTCGGCCGAGCCACGATGCCCACATGTTTGAATTTCATTCCCATTTCTTGCATGGGACCTAGAAATTCACCCGAGAACACACATGTGATTTTTCAACCAACTTTGGTGCACAGGAGCATGTGCTTGTAGTTCAAATTTGAATTATGCACATTAAATGACCAGAAACTCAATTAATGTATAAAAAGGCCAAACAAACCCAGAATAATTCCAAAATTTAACAGGGCACTCATGTAGTTCTATGTTGCCTCTCTAAAGAAACTCAAGGGGGGCAGCGTATATCGTTTCACACTCAAAGGTGACACGTTCCCTCTCAGAACCATGTGCCTTCTTGAGAGAAGCTTGGGTTTGCAAGAAGCTTATACCAAAACTTGTTCCAAATCGTACAATTTTTTACCACAACATGTTAGTGCCATGACATGACACCATGCCAAGTTTCATGATTTCCAGGCGAGTTTTGGATTTACATGAATTTTAAAATCAAGTTTCTCGATGTTCTCGGCCGAGTCACCATGCCAAGATGTTTGAATTTGATTCCCATTTCTTGCATGGGGCCTAGAAATTCACCCAAGGACACACAGGTAATTTTTCAACCAACTTTGGTGCACCGGAGCATGTGCTTGTAGTTCAAATTTGGATTATGCACATTAAATGTCCAAAAACTCAATTAATGTATAAAAAAGGCCAAACAAATCTAGAATAATTCCAAATTTTAACAGGGCACTCATATAGTTCTATGTTGCCTCTGTAAAGAAAATCATGGGGAAGGTAGCGTATATCGATTCGCACACAAAGGTCACACGTTCCCTCTCGGAATCACGAGGCTTGTTGAGAGAATCTCCGATTTTGCAAGAAGCTTATACCAAAACTTGTCCCAATTCAGCCAAGAATTATATACATATGAAAACAAGGTTTAGATTATCCCGAACATCTCACCACCTAGACCAATGTACTCTTATTTGAATTCAACATAAAATGGATACAAATATTTGAATTGGAGATCGTATGGTACATGTAGTTTATAGTGAAATATGATTACTGCTATATTCATGTTTTTTGTTATCAAGATAATATTTAAATGATTGTATAACTTGACAACAGTCGTATTCAAATAAGAAAATTGATTAAAATTTAGTCCATATGGTAGACGACAATATATGTGTTCATAGGGTGGAGTAAAATGTTCATATATGATGGAAGATCAAAATGTAGGACTACACCCATTATAAACCGCAAGGTCACCTAACAATATATTCGAATTCAACATACCGTGGATTCAAAAACTGAAATTGTATATCCTGGCATTTGTAATCATATAAAAAGGGACATGACTCTTTCTTTTGGTAGGAATTCATTTGTTTTTTGTTGTTGTTGAGGGAAGTGCGGATCGATTTGGTACTATACCGGGTAATCTTGATCTCCTGATTTTTTTATATTTTTCTTGTAGTTTTTTCAATGACATTTATAGCAATATAGTAAAAGGGGACATGACTCTCTTGTGTCTTGTATGAATTGTTTTTTTGTACACGTTAAGTTTGTTCTGCCGAACAAGGAATCCTCACCTTGTTATCCCAAATTTTTCAAGCTCGAGTATCTTTTGTCTCATCTGCTTTGAAACTCCCGCCTCTTCAACCCGCGCCGTGATACGTCCATTTTGCATCATGCTTTTATATCGATATTTATTGCATTATGGGATGTTATTACACATTATGTCACAATACTTATGCCTATCTCTCTTATTTTACAAGGTTTACATAAAGAGGGAGAATGCCGGCAGCTGGGATTCTGGGCCGGAAAAAGAGCAAATATTAGAGACCTATTCTGCACAGCTCCAAAAGTCCTGAAACTTCACGGAAGTCATTTTCAGAATATATAAAAAATACTGAGCGCAAGAAGTTACAGAGGGGGGGCCACACCCTGACCACGAGGGTGGGGGGGCGCCCCCCTGCCTCGTGGGCCCCCTGGTGGCCCTCCGATGCCCATCTTCTGCTATATGGAGTCTTTCATTGAGGAAAAACTCATAAGCAAGCTTTCGAGATGAGACTCCGCCGCCACGAGGCGGAACCTTGGCGGAACCAATCTAGGGCTCTGGCGAAGCTGTTCTGCCGGGGACACTTCCCTCTGGGAGGGGGAACTCATCGCCATCGCCATCGTCATCACCAACGATCCTCTCATCGGGAGGGGCTCAATATCCATCAACATCTTCACCAGCACCATCTCCTCTCAAACCCTAGTTCATCTCTTGTATCCAATTCTTGTCTCCAAGTCTAGGATTGGTACCTGTGGGTTGCTAGTAGTTTAATTACTCCTTGTAGTTTATGCTAGTTGGTTTATTTGGTGGAAGATCATATGTTCAGATCCTATATGCATATTAATACTCCTCTGATTATGAACATGAATATGCTTTGTGAGTAGTTATGTTTGTTCCTGGGGACATGGGAGAAGTCTTGCTATTAGTAGTCATGTGAATTTGGTATTTGTTTGATATTTTGATGAGATGTATGTTGTCTCTCCTCTAGTGGTGTTATGTGAACGTCGACTACATGACACTTCACCATTATTTGGGCCTAGAGGAAGGCATTGGGAAGTAATAAGTAGATGATGGGTTGCTAGAGTGACAGAAGCTTAAACCCTAGTTTATGTGTTGCTTCGTAAGGGGCTGATTTGGATCCATATGTTTCATGCTATGGTTAGGATTACCTTAATACTTTTGTTGTAGTTGCGGATGCTTACAATAGAGGTTAATCATAAGTGGGATGCTTGTCCAAGTAAGGACAGCACCCAAGCACCGGTCCACCCACATATCAGATTATCAAAGTACCGAACGCAAATCATATGGTTATGATGAAACCTAGCTTGACGATAATTCCCATGTGTCCTCGGGAGCTCTTTTCTCTATATAAGAGTTTTTCTAGGCTTGTCCTTTGCTACAAAAATTATTGGTCCACCTTGCTGCACTTTATTTACTTTTGTTACTTGTTGCTCGTTACAAATTATCTTATCACAAAACTATCTGTTACCTATAATTTCAGTGCTTGCAGAGAATACCTTGCTGAAAACCACTTATCATTTCCTTCTGCTCCATGTTGGGTTTGACACTCTTACTTATCGAAAGGACTACAATAGATCCCCTATACTTGTGGGTCATCAAGACTCTTTTCTGGCGTCGTTGTCGGGGAGTGAAGCGCCTTTGGTAGGTGGAATTAGGTAAGGAAAAATTTATATAGTGTGCTGAAATTTACTATCACTTGTTACTATGGAAAGTAATCCTTTCAGGGGCTTGTTTGGGGTATCTTCACCCCGACTAGTAGAGCATAGATTTTCTCCTCAACCTACTGAACCTACTGAAAATGAAAATGTCTGCTTTGAAATTCCTTCGGGTATGTAGAAAAACTGCTAGCTAATCCTTTTGCAGGAGATGGAACATTACATCCTGATGAGCACCTAATATATGTGGATGAAGTTTGTGTATTATTTAAGCTTGTAGGTATGCCCGATGATGTTATCAAGAAGAAGGTATTCCCTTTATCTTTGGAGGGAGATGCATTGACATGGTATAGGCTATGTGATGATATGGGATCATGGAACTACAAACGATTGAAATTGGAATTTCATCAGAAGTTTTATCCTATGCATCTTGTTCATCGTGATCGTAATTATATATATAATTGTTGGCCTTGCGAAGGAGAAAGCATTGCTCAAGCTCGGGGGAGGCTTAAGTCAATGTTATATTCATGCCCCAATCATGAGCTCTCAAGAGAAATGATTATTCAAAAAATTTATGCTCGGCTTTCGGATAACAACCGCACCATGCTCGATACTTCTTGTGCTGGCTCTTTTATGATGAAGACTATTGAATTCAAATGCGATTTATTGGAAAGAATTAAACGCAACTCTGAAGATTGGGATCTCGGTGAAGGTAAGAAGTCAGGTAAGACACCTAAGTTTGGTTGTGTTAAATCTTTTATGGATACCGATGTTTTCCGTAAATTTAGCACTAAATATGGACTTGACTATGAAATAGTAGCTTCTTTTTGTGAATCTTTTGCTACTCATATTGATCTCCCTAAAGAGAAGTGGTTTAAATATCATCCTCCCATAGAAGTAAAAGTAGCTACACCTATTAACGTTGAAGAAAAGACTATCACTTATAATGATCCTATTGTTCCTACTGCTTATGTTGAGAAACCACCTTTTCCTGTTAAGATAAACGATCATGCTAAAGCTTCAACTGTGGTTCGTAAAAGCAATATTAGAACCTATACACCTCCTGAGCAAGTTAAAGTTGAACCTAATATTGCTATTGCTAATGATTTCTTCGCTGATAATATTGATGGGCATGTTATTTATTTCTGTGATGAAACTGCTACAATTGCTAAACCTTGTGCTAAAGATAAACATAGACCTGTGGTAGGCATGCCTGTTATTTCTTTTAAAATAGGAGATCATTGTTATCATAGCTTGTGTGATATGGGTGCTAGTGCTAGTGCAATACCTATTGACTTATACAGAGAAATTATGCATGATATTGCACCTGCTGAGTTAGAAGAAATTGATGTCACCATTAAACTTGCCAATAGAGATACTATTTCACCAATGGGAATTGTTAGAGATGTTGAAGTCTTGTGTGGGAAAACTAAATATCCTGCTGATATTCGTGTTCTTGGTTCCCCACAAGATAGCTTTTGTCCCATTATATTTGGTAGACCCTTCTTAAACACTGTTAATGCTAGGATAGACTGCAAAAAGGATGTTATTACTATTGGTTTAGGTGATATGTCTCATGAGTTCAACTTTTCTAAATTTCGTAGACAACACCGTGAAGAAGAATTGCCTAGTAAAGATGAAATTATTGGTCTTGCTTCTATTGCCGTACCTCCTAGTGATCCTTTAGAACAATATTTGCTAGACCATGAAAATGATATGTATATGAATGAAAGAAGGGAAATAGATGAAATGTTCTTTAAATAGGGACCTATTGTCAAGACCCCGGCTCAATGTCACATCGATCTAGCCTGTAACACCTCATATCACTTTGCGGCCTCATGCACGGTATTCCCACGGGTGTCGCCTTACCTTTGCCCGGGACCGTTTGCGCCTTTTGGCTCACGTATATGATGATGTCGCTAGCATCCATATGATAAGGAGCCCGGGCTGACATGACTAGTCGTAAACCCAAAGTGGCACAGACTTACAGGGACAGGCATCCATGACCCAGCATCGAACGTGTCAGTCATCAGCAAGTGGGTCCGGGCTGTAGCACTGGGCTAGCAGGACCCCGGTAAACCGGGCTGTAGCGGGCTAACAGGGCTCCGGTACTCAATGCGTGACATTTCCTCGAAGGGACAGACACAGGAACGAAGAAGGACACATGCCGGCCAGCCTAAGTGTTCCGGAGCAGTAGCAAGCTACCATGGCTCAATGGAAACACTAGGAGACATTTCCCGGTAAGAGAGGCTACTAAAGATAAACAACTAGATAGTTAGATCCCACACATACCAAGCATTTCAATCATACACACAATATGCTCGATATGTGCAAATACAACAAGGCATCACAACATGACTCTACGACACAAGTACTTTATTTAAAGGCTCAGAGAGCCACACATAACATACATACAAGTACGGGTCACACGACCCACATTCAAGTCATACAGTCATACAAACCAGCAGCGGAAGTAACTTGTCTGAGTACAAACAACTAGTAAAATAAAAGAGGCTTGGAAAGCCTAGCTATACTACATGGACCTTCACAAGCTCAGGATTACCACCTGGGCCTCAGTCTACTCATCGATGTCAACGTCTACGAAGAACCCATCAGAAGGGGTTGCAGCGTCTTCTGTAAATGTAAATTATAGCAACATGAGTACAAAGGTACCCAGCAAGACTTACGTCAGATCCTACATACATGCACATTATCAAGAAGGGTTGGTGGAGTTATTGCAGCAAGCCAGCTTTGACTCTTGGCTAAACTATCCTACGAGACTCCAACTTGAAATGGTTTTGCGCACACGAGTCCACTACTCACCACTTCAATACACCACCGAGGATCCACCTCCGTCATCCTACGGAAGAGCCATCCTCGGCACTCACGCTTATCTTGAGATTTTTAGTATTATCCATTCACTTGTCTATGAACTGTATAAGCAACCAAGTAGTCCTTTACCGCGGACGCGGCTATTCGAATAGATCATGTTAACCCTGCAGGGGTGTACTTCTTCATACATGTTTCCACCACTTAGCGTCTGCACACGACATGTGCTCGGCAGACTTCAAGCGAAAGCCGACGTGGGTGTAGACCACGACCTACGTAAACACCTAAGTCTCTAGTCCAGGTTTATCGCCTATCCAGGTTCCATCCGCAGGGAGTCCGGCCGAGGTTTCCCATACGGCCCCAAACGATGTGTACAGGGTTCCCGAGATACCTAACGGGTATTCGATACACCGTGCCACGTACCTACCGCATCACAGCCCACCCCGCGGGTCAGCGCTGTCCACGGCCTCCAGTAAGCTACAAACACCAGAAACTACTTGCAACTCCTGGACAGAGGACTAGGGTGAATAAGAAGTCGAGCGGGGTCATATTTCAGGGCCCAATGCATGGTAGTAGCTGAATCTTAAATCACGCATACAGATCTGAGTTCTTAAGGTCGGCTTCAATGAAACAACCCACCATGTACTCCTACATGGCCTCTCATCGATACCTTTACCAAATCGTGTTCACCACATCACTCTCATTACCGACATGATCATTTCACTCTAGCCCATCACCCAGATGAACCAGACCTGACACGACTCTAAGCATAGGAGGCATAGCAAGGTAGGAACAACACATACATATGGCTCAATCAATTCCTACACATGCTAGTGGGTTTCATCTAATTATTGTGGCAATGACAGGTCATGCAGAGGAAATGGGTTCAACTACCGTAGCACACAGCAGTTTGAAACGCGTTGTCTTAATGCAGTAAAAGAGAGCAAGAGCGAGAACATGGGATTGTATCGATATGATCAAATGGTTGGTTGGTTGCCTGATGGATCGATGCACGGATACGGTTCTTCGCTAGGGTAATCACGGTACTCCTCGGAGGCAGAACCTGCCGCAAAGAACACCGATACACAACCATCACCAAACAATGTGCGACAATATGATGCATGCATGAAACATGGCAATATGAGTGTGTTGGGCTAATGCAACTAAAACCAGATGGGTTTGAATCAATTTGAACCAAAGATTCAAATTTCAAACTCATAAATGGCCCTTTAAAGTGTTTTATCTTGTTCTGCACTAAACCTCAAGTTAGTTTGTTTAAACATGCATGAAACTAATACAGATGGATAGATTGTATTTTTCTGATCATTTTTCATATATAATTTGTTTGATTTGGAGCTACGGTTGAATTTATATGAATTTTCGAAGTTTGCAACAATTTCTAGAATTTATAAATATTTTAGATTTATTTTAATTTCAGAAAAGGTTTACTGCGTCAGCATGAGGTCATGCTGACCTCAGCAAGTCAACAGACCCGGTCCAGGTCAAACCTGACGCATGGGTCCAGGGTGTCAGTGGATAATTAACTAATTTAATTTAGTTTAAAATAATCTGGATAATTAGCAGAAGGGGGCCCCACCTGTCATTGACTCAACAGAGTCAACCAGGGCCCACCCGTGGTCAAAGTCAAAACGGCTGCACCGGCGTTTAGCCGCCGGCGAGCCCGACGCGGCGGCGGAAGTGGTTTTGGCTGTTCCGGCCACCAAATGGGTCGCGGAGGGCATCGGGGTGGAGCTGAGGACGAGCCGCGGCTCTTGGTGGAGTCAGTTGGGGTCGGGGTGGCCGGAGTTGGCGCCGGCGACGACCTAGGCGGTCACCGGAGTTCGGGTGAAGGCGAACTCGGGGCTAGGGTGTGCGGTGAGGTGCGGGAAGTGCACGGTTGGACTCAACGCAACGTGGTGAGTGCGTTGGACACTGTGAGTTGGCCGGAGGATGGCCGGGAGCACGTCGGCGACGAGATCCATGGCGGTGCGTGCGGGTGATCTTCGTGCGGTGGCTACACGGCTCGGGGGCGAGAGAGGAAGGGTAGGAGGGGTAGCTAGGCTCACAGAGCACCCGTAAAGGTCACCGGCGGGGTCGGGGACGAGCTGATGCGGCGACGGCGTTGAAGGGGATCTCCGGCGACGGCGAACTTGGGCGAGGTCGGTGCGGTGGACTCGGGCCTCACGAGCACGCGGGCTCGGTTAGCTCGACGAAGTGGACGGCGGCGGAGCTCCTGGACACCACGAGACGGAGCACGGGCGGCGGGGAGCGCGGCTACGACGATGGAGCGGCGGCGGTGGCGTCGGCCATGGCTGGGGAGCGCGAGGGGGAGGAGCTGGAGAGGAGAGGGGGCGTCTGGGCGGTTCGGGGGAGAGAGAGGGGTCGATCCACGTCGTTAGCCGGGTGAGTGGAGCGGCGAGGCGGCGAGCAGGTGTGTGGCACCCATGCGGTGCTCGTCGTCGAGCACCTTGCCTGCCTGCCTGGCCGGCAAGCAGCTCGCTGGCGCGGCGCTGGGCTGGGCCGGCAGGTGGGCCGGGTTGCAGGCGCCAGGTAAGTCCTTCCTTTCTGTTTTTTTTTCTTTTTCTATTTTTCTGCAACTTTTTTGAATTATTAAAAATACCTAGGCAACTCCTAAAATCACCAAACTGCTCCTGGTCCAAAGTTGGAATATTTCCAACATGAAACATTTCAGTTTAGGAATATTTGAGTATTTGAAATATTTTATATAATTTTAAATGCCCAAATTCAAATACTTATCATTTAAATCAAAGACCCTAAGATGACCTAGAAAATTGTGCAACACTTTTGGCAGAGGTTCTGAACCAAGACAAAAATGATGGACATTTTAGAAGGGCATTTCAAGTTCATTGAAAAAGTTTTTAGTAAACCCTAGTTGGTTTTAGAGGGGGCTGGGGGTTCTGACATCCCCATTTCAAGTTTCTGATGAAAGGATAGACATGATGCAACACTCTAATGCATGAACTAGCTAGGGTGTGACAACTCACCCCCACTCAAAAGAATCTCGTCCCGAGATTTGGGTTCCTCCGGAAAAAGGCAGGATACTCGAGTCGAAGACGATCCTTCCTTTCCCAAGTTGCTTCATTCTCAGAATGGTGCGACCATTGAACCTTGAGAAACTTGATATTATGACGTCGAGTGGTACGCTCAGCTTGATCGAGGATACGAACGGGGTACTCTCGATACATGAGATTATCTTGGAGAACAAGCGTTTCATGGTCTACTCCACGGATAGGATCCGAGAAGCAACGCCTGAGTTGAGAAACGTGGAAGACGTCGTGGACTCTGGAGAGATGTGGAGGTAGTTCCAATTGGTAGGCAACTTCTCCTCGTTTTGCGAGAATGCGAAAGGGTCCAATGTAACGAGGAGCCAATTTGCCCTTGATACCGAAGCGATGGGTTCCCTTCAGAGGAGTAACCCGAAGGTAAGCCTTCTCATCAACCTCAAAAGTCATAGCCTTATGTTTTCGGTCGTATTGACTCTTTTGACGAGATTGGGCTGTTTTCAACTTTTCACGAACAATGCGAACTTGCTCTTCCGCTTCCTGGATCATGTCCGGGCCAAAGAATTGTCTTTCCTCGGTCTCTGACCAGTTAAGAGGCGTTCGACACCTTCGTCCATAGAGAACTTCAAAAGGGGCTTTACCCAAGCTAGATTGATAGTTGTTGTTATAAGCGAATTCGGCAAATGGAAGGCACTTCTCCCAATCCATTCCGAATGAGATAACAGAGGCTCGAAGCATGTCTTCTAGAATCTGGTTGACGCGTTCCACTTGACCACTTGATTGAGGGTGGAAAGCGGTACTAAAAGAAAGGCGGGTTCCCATAGCATTTTGGAAACTTTCCCAAAATCGAGAGGTGAAAAGACTTCCTCGATCTGAGTTAATTTCCAAAGGAACACCATGGAGAGACACTATTCGAGAGATGTACAAGTCTGCTAACTGACTAGCAGTTATATTCTCACAAACAGGCAGGAAATGGGCCACTTTGGAAAGACGATCGATAATGACGAAGATAGCATTATTCCCTCTCTTGGTCCTGGGAAAACCGGTGATGAAGTCCATACCAATTTTATCCCATTTCCATTCAGGAATAGCTAGGGGTTGAAGGGTGCCAGCAGGCCGTTGATGCTCTGCTTTTACACGACGGCAGACGTCGCAATTAGCAATATACTGAGCAATTTCTCGCTTCATCCTAGTCCACCAGAACCTCTGGCGTAGGTCCTAATACATCTTGGTACTACCGGGATGAATGGTGAGAGGATATTCATGAGCCTCCTTAAGGATCAACTGCCGTAGATGCTGGTTCTTGGGAACCACTAAACGGTTCTCAAAATACACAACACCATGATCATTTGTGGAGAAACATCTAGCACCTCCGCTAGCAATGTTCTCCTTGATCTTAGATATTCCCTTATCTCGCTTTTGGGCAGCGATGATTTGATCCGTAAGAGTAGGTTTCGCCACCAAGGTGGAAAGAAATCCTTGAGGAATAATGTGAAGGTTAAGCTTACGAAATTCCTCATGGAGAAGCGGTTGACTTTGTTGTAACATCAGGTTGTTACAATAAGATTTATGACTTAGCGCATCAGCCATGACGTTGGCTTTCCCTGGGGTGTAAGTTATTCCTAAGTCGAAATATGTGATCAACTCGACCCAACATCTTTGCCTGAGATTTAAATCCGGTTGGGTGAATATATACTTCAGACTTTGGTGATCAGTGTAGATTTCGCAACGATTACCGAGAAGGTAATGTCGCCATGTTTTGAGTGCATGGACTACAGCTGCAAGCTCTAGATCATGAGTGGGGTAGTTTTCCTCATGTGGGTGTAATTGTCGTGAAGCATAAGCAATTACGTGTCGATCTTGCATGAGAATACAGCCTAGTCCTTGTCGCGAGGCGTCGCAGTAGATAACAAAATCCTTGGGAAAATCCGGTGGTACCAGTACGGGAGCAGAGGTTAAACGTCTTTTCAGTTCCTGGAAACTGTGCTCACATTGTGGAGTCCACTTGAACTTTTTATCTTTCTTGAGGAGTTCAGTTAGAGGTTTGGCAACTTTGGAGAAATTCTCGACAAAGCGACGGCAATAGCTCGCTAGGCCAAGGAAACTCTGAACTTGCTTGACCGATTTAGGTGGAGTCCAATTAAGGACGGCTTGAACTCGCTCAGGGTTAACAGCAATGCCTTTACCAGAAATTACATGTCCAAGATAGGTCACTTCTGACAACCAGAATTCACATTTAGAAAATTTGGCATAAAGCCGATGCTCTCGAAGTTTCTTCAACACTAGCCTTAGGTGTTCGGCATGTTCTTCCTCGTTCTTGGAGGAGATGAGTATATCATCGAGGTAAACCACGACGAATTTATCCAAATACTCCATGAAGATTGAGTTCATCAACCGAGAGAAGGTGGCTGGAGCGTTGGTTAAACCAAAGGACATGACGGTGTACTCGTATTGGCCATAACGAGCAACAAAGGCCGTTTTCGGAATGTCCCCGTTTCTGATTTTGATTTGATGGTAGCCCAAACTCAAATCCATTTTAGAGAAGACTGAGGATCCAGCAAGCTGATCATACAGGTCGTTGATCCTGGGGAGCAGATACTTGTTCTTAATTGTGACCAAGTTGACAGGTCGATAATCTACAACCATCCGGTCCGTACCATCCTTCTTCTTGACGAAGAGGACAGGGCAAGCCCAAGGAGATGAACTAGGTCGGATGAAACCCTTTTTCAAGGACTCATCGAGTTGTTTCTTAAGCTCGGCTAGTTCAAAAGGTGCCATCTTGTAGGGTCTTCTGGAAATCAGGATAGTTCCTGGAATGAGATCTATCACGAATTCGACATCTCTGTCAGGTGGAACACCTGGCAATTCCTCTGGGAAGACATCTGGAAAGTTAGGGACTACCGGAACATCCTCAAGGTCTGGCAAAGGGCTGGCGTTAAGAGAATATAACTGTCGCTTGGCTATTCGGGTCAAGACATTGACTATCTTCCCCGAAGGATGGGTGAGTTGAACAGTCCTAGAGGAGCAATCAATTTTGGCATGATGGGCTGACATCCAGTCCATACCCAAGATGATATTAATATTCGAAGATTTGAGGGCTATCAAAGATGCGAGAAAAACAAGTTTGTCGACTTGAATTTCATTTCCATGGCTTACTCTAGAAGTTTGCCATTTGGATCCCGGAGTTTGAATTACCATAGAGGTGGGCATCTCACAGAATGTGGTGTTATGCAGACGAGCATAGCTCTCGGATATAAATGAATGAGATGCTCCTGTATCGAAAAGAACAGATGCCGGGTGGCAATTAACAAGGAGCGTACCGAGAACGACGTTGGGATCTTCTTGAGCCTCTTCCGCAGAAACACAATTAACATGGCCACGAGCAGTGGTGGCCGGCTTGGCGTAGAACACTTTCCCTGTCGGCTTGCCGCGGCCAACAGTTTTTGCTGTCCGGTTGGGGTTGGTTTGGGGACACTCGCGCATATAGTGGCCTGATTCCCCACACTTGAAACAAGTCACGGAACTGGTACGTGGAGGAGCATTGTTGGTTGGACCACCATAGGGCTTGGCTGGTGCATATGGCTGAGCTGGGCGAGGCGCCTGGAAGGATGGCCTCGGTGTGAACCTGGGTGGCAGGGCAGTGTTAGGCACCCACACGCGGCGCTTCTGAGGACCAGCACCGGATGAGGAACCCAAGTCACGGCCATGCTTGCATGTTGCTTCATAATCAGTCTGACCAGTCTCAGCACTGATGGCTTTGTTAACAAGCTTCTGAAAAGATGTGCACTCATGCAGACGGAGGTCGCGGCGAAGCTCAGGACTAAGCCCCTTACGGAACCTTGCCTGCTTCTTGGCATCAGAAGAAACTTCCTCCGTTGCATAACGGGCAAGGTTACCAAACTCCCTGCTGTAAGCGTCAACAGAGAGTCGACCTTGAGTGAAACTACAGAACTCCTCATGTTTACGGTCCATGAGACCCTCCGGAATGTGATGTTCACGGAAAGCCTCGCTGAATTCAGCCCAAGTAGTGACATGGTCCGCTGGGCGCATAGCTCCATAATTCTCCCAACATAGACTGGCGGGGCCTTCAAGATGATATGCAGCAAAGGTGACCTTGTCAACCTCAGCTACTAGCGCAGAATGCAGTTTGTGAGAAATACTGCGAAGCCAGTCATCAGCGTCGAGAGGCTCGACGGTGTGGTGGAACGTGGGTGGATGTAACTTGATGAAATCACTGAGTGACACCAAGTTAGTCCTCTGATGGTGTGCTGTGTTCTGTTCAATATGCTCCAACAAACGGTTGGTCTCCCGCTTGTTTCTCTCAGCCTCTAGCATAACTTCTGCCAGAGAGGGAGGGTGAGGCAGATTTGTATCCCCAACTCTACTGCCTTCGGCCTGCTCTGGGGGAGCAGGGTTGTTGCGGGTGTTGACCATCCTAGGAAAAACAAGACAATGGTTTAGTCCAACATGACAAGATTCCGACATAGAATGTAGAATGTAATGGACAACTCAGAATGCAAGATGATCATCCGTATGACATGGTAGATACAGAAACTACTTCTTTTATTCCATCGTCATACACACCATACGAGGTTTAGTACAAGACCAACAAGTACTACTATGGTGAGAGGAGGATTACATATCATCGGAGGCATCCCAAGCTCCTATACATTATTTTTCCTACACCCCCGGAATTACTACACGCTAAGTCATATTCCACAAGTCACGCAGGACGGTGGAAATACAACTATTACAATACCTAGTGGATCTACTACTATCTCAGTCATCTCCGTAGTAGTTCTCATAGAAGTCTCCTCCATAGCCTGGAAGTTCAACGTGAGCATCCGGAAACAAACGGTCCTGAGGAGCCTGTGGACCAAAAGGGCTAGGGTGAGGTCTTGGACCAACAAACGGTGGCCTGCGAGGACCACGAGGTGGGGTGATGCCTCCCACATCACGCCAATCCATCATGTCCGGCAGAGCAGACCTAACAGGATACAGATCTCTCATATCCATGCATCCAGCTTGCACAGCCGGTGCAAACCGAGTCAAGGTGGCCCAATGATCGGCGCGGGTGTTGAAAAGCTCCATTCTCAAGGCCCGATTCTCTCGGTCCTTATCCTCGAGCAACTCAGCAGTGGTGCGAGTTAGTGAGTCCTCCTGACTGGGGTCAGCATAGATAGCCCGGAGATAATCGTGCGCTCCAGGAAGTGAAGCCGGCATATACCGGAAGTCGGTGTTGCGAAGCAGGCCAGTCCTGACTCGCATGATGGTCATCATAGAATAAGCCGCATCTTGCACAGCCATCTCAATAGTAACACCGATCCCATAGGAACAGTGAAGAGCCTCGGTAGAACCAGGATAAGAGGGGAATATCCGGACGGTGCAAAGATACTGGCTTTGGTTAAAATCTCGAAACTGCTCTTCGACCGTGTATTCGTGATACCAACGGTAACCCGTCTCGATCATCACTCGGACTAACATGGCCGTATGACCGGTCACACCAATGCATCGGGTCAGGCGAACCACTTGATTTTGGTCGCGAGTGGCCATCTGAAAGCACAACCATAATGCAAAGGCATTAGAATTTCTAGCAAAATTTTGACAGCATAACGGCTGTAAATGCTCAAGAAGGGTTTGAGACTTTTATCAAAAAATTGCATAGACACTCAACAATATCATATCAAGGTTCTGGGTCCAACTTATCAGCATAACAAGGTAGTAGAACTGAACTAGGCTTGTAGTCATCAAACCTATAAGGTACTACTGATTCGTAACACGTGAACCTGATAGAGAGAGAAGATCCTAATCCTTAATCCCCGGTAGAAGAATGGACTGACTCAGATCAGAATGCCATGAGGTAAAGAAGTAAAAAGAGCCTTACGTACCATCCCACAATCAATTCCCCTACATATAACTAAAGCATTTCTAGACTCAACATCGACCAGTTTGGCTTGGAGAACCTACAGGCAGTCCGGCTCTGATGCCAACGCTGTCAGGACCCCGACTCAATGTCACATAGATCTAGCCTGTAACACCTCATATCACTTTGCGGCCTCACGCACGGTATTCCCACGGGTGTCGCCTTACCTTTGCCCGGGACCGTTTGCGCCTTTTGGCTCACGTATATGATGATGTCGCTAGCATCCATATGATAAGGAGCCCGGGCTGACATGACTAGTCGTAAACCCAAAGTGGCACAGACTTACAGGGACAGGCATCCATCACCCAGCATCGAACGTGCCGGTCATCAGTAAGTGGGTCCGGGCTGTAGCACTGGGCTAGCAGGACCCCGGTAAACTGGGCTGTAGCGGGCTAACAGGGCTCTGGTACTCAATGCATGACATTTCCCCGAAGGGACAGACACAGGAACGAAGAAGGACACATGTCGGCCAGCCTAAGTGTTCCGGAGCAGTAGCAAGCTACCATGGCTCAATGGAAACACTAGGAGACATTTCCCGGTAAGAGAGGCTACTAAAGATAAACAACTAGATAGTCAGATCCCACACATACCAAGCATTTCAATCATACACACAATATGCTCGATATGTGCAAATACAACAAGGCATCACAACATGACTCTATGACACAAGTACTTTATTTAAAGGCTCAGAGAGCCACACATAACATACATACAAGTATGGGTCACACGACCCACATTCAATTCATACAGTCATACAACCCAGCAGCGGAAGTAACTTGTGTGAGTACAGACAACTAGTAAAATAAAAGAGGGTTGGAAAGCCTAGCTATACTACGTGGACCTTCACAAGCTCAGGATTACCACCTGGGCCTCAGTCTACTCATCGATGTCAACGTCTACGAAGAACCCATCAGAAGGGGTTGCAGCGTCTTCTGTAAAATGTAAATTATAGCAACATGAGTACAAAGGTACCCAGCAAGACTTACGTCAGATCCTACATACATGCACATTATCAAGAAGGGTTGGTGGACTTATTGCAGCAAGCCAGCTTTGACTCTTGGCTAAACTATCCTACGAGACTCCAACTTGAAATGGTTTTGCGCACACGAGTCCACTACTCACCACTTCAATACACCACCGAGGATCCACCTCCGTCATCCTACGGAAGAGCCATCCTCGGCACTCACGCTTATCTTGAGATTTTCAGTAGTATCCATTCACTTGTCTATGAACTGTATAAGCAACCAAGTAGTCCTTTACCGTGGACGCGGCTATTCAAATAGATCATGTTAACCCTGCAGGGGTGTACTTCTTCATACATGTTTCCACCACTTAGCGTCTGCACACGACATGTGCTCGGCAGACTTCAAGCGAAAGCCGACGTGGGTGTAGACCACGACCTACCTAAACACCTAAGTCTCTAGTCCAGGTTTATCGCCTATCCAGGTTCCATCCGCAGGGAGTCCGGCCGAGGTTTCCCATACGGCCCCGAACGATGTGTACAGGGTTCCCGAGATACCTAACGGGTATTCGATACACTGTGCCACGTACCTACTGCATCACAGCCCACCCCGCGGGTCAGCGCTGTCCACGGTCTCCAGTAAGCTACAAATACCAGAAACTACTTGCAACTCCTGGACAGAGGACTAGGGTGAATAAGAAGTCGAGCGGGGTCATATTTCAGGGCCCAATGCATGGTAGTAGCTGAATCTTAAATCACGCATACAGATCTCAATTCTTAAGGTCGGCTTCAATGAAACAACCCACCATGTACTCCTACATGGCCTCTCATCGATACCTTTACCAAATCGTGTTCACCACATCACTCTCATTACCGACATGATCATTTCACTCTAGCCCATCACCCAGATGAACCAGACCTGACACGACTCTAGGCATAGCAGGCATAGCAAGGTAGGAACAACAGATACATATGGCTCAATCAATTCCTACACATGCTAGTGGGTTTCATCTAATTACTGTGGCAATGACAGGTCATGCAGAGGAAATGGGTTCAACTACCGTAGCACACAGCAGTTTGAAACGCGTTGTCTTAATGCAGTAAAAGAGAGCAAGAGCAAGAACATGGGATTGTATCAATATGATCAAATGGTTGGTTGCTTGCCTGATGGATCGATGCACGGATACGGTTCTTCGCTAGGGTAATCACGGTACTCCTCGGAGGCAGAACCTGCCGCAAAGAACACCGATACACAACCATCACCAAACAATGTGCGACAATATGATGCATGCATGAAACATGGCAATATGAGTGTGTTGGGCTAATGCAACTAAAACCAGATGGGTTTGAATCAATTTGAACCAAAGATTCAAATTTCAAACTCATAAATGGCCCTTTAAAGTGTTTTATCTTGTTATGCACTAAACCTCAAGTTAGTTTGTTTAAACATGCATGAAACTAGTACAGATGGATAGATTGGATTTTTCTGATCATTTTTCATATATAATTTGTTTGATTTGGAGCTACGGTTGAATTTATATGAATTTTTGAAGTTTGCAACAATTTCTGGAATTTATAAATCATTTTAGATTTATTTTAATTTCAGAAAAGGTTTACTGCATCAGCATGAGGTCATGCTGACCTCAGCAAGTCAACAGACCCGGTCCAGGTCAAACCTGACGCGTGGGTCCAGGGTGTCAGTGGATAATTAACTAATTTAATTTACTTTAAACTAATCTGGATAATTAGCAGAAGGGGGCCCCACCTGTCATTGACTCAACAGAGTCAACCAGGGCCCACCCGTGGTCAAAGTCAAAACGGCTACACCGGCGTTTAGCCGCCGGCGAGCCCGACGCGGCGGCGGAAGTGGTTTTGGCCGTTCCGGCCACCAAATGGGTCGCGGAGGGCATCGGGGTGAAGCTGAGGACGAGCCGTGGCTCTTGGTGGAGTCAGTTGGGGTCGGGGTGGCCGGAGTTGGCGCCGGCGACGACCTAGGCGGTCACCGGAGTTCGGGTGAAGGCGAACTCGGGGCTAGGGTGTGCGGTGAGGTGCGGGAAGTGCACGGTTGGACTCAACGCAACGTGGTGAGTGCGTTGGACACCGTGAGTTGGCCGGAGGATGGCCGGGAGCACGTCGGCGATGAGATCCGCGGCGGTGCGTGCGGGTGATCTTCGTGCGGTGGCTACATGGCTCGGGGGCGAGAGAGGAAGGGTAGGAGGGGTAGCTAGGCTCACAGAGCACCCGTAAAGGTCACCGGCGGGGTCGGGGACAAGCTGATGCGGCGACGGTGTTGAAGGGGATCTCCAGCGACGGCGAACTCGGGCGAGGTCGGTGCGGTGGACTCGGGCCTGACGAGCACGCGGGGCTCGGTTAGCTCGACGAGGTGGACGGCGGCGGAGGTCCTGGACACCACGAGATAGAGCACGGGCGGCAGGGAGCGCGGCTACGGCGATGGAGCAGCGGCGGTGGCGTCGGCCATGGCTGGGGAGCGCGAGGGGGAGGAGCTGGAGAGGAGAGGGGGCGTCTGGGGGGTTCGGGGGAGAGAGAGGGGTCGATCCACGTCGTTAGCCGGGTGAGTGGAGCGGCGAGGCGGCGAGCAGGTGCGTGGCACCCATGCGGCGCTCGCCGTCGAGCACCTTGCCTGCCTGCCTGGCCGGCAAGCAGCTCGCTGGCGCGGCGCTGGGCTGGGCCGGCAGGTGGGCCGGGTTGCAGGCGCCAGGCAAGTCCTTCCTTTCTGTTTTTTTTCTTTTTCTATTTTTCTGCAACTTTGTTGAATTATTAAAAATACCTAGGCAACTCCTAAAATCACCAAACTGCTCCTGGTCCAAAGTTGGAATATTTCCAACATGAAACATTTCAGTTTAGGAATATTTGAGCATTTGAAATATTTTATATAATTTTAAATGCCCAAATTCAAATACTTATCATTTAATTCAAAGACCCTAAGATGACCTAGAAAATTGTGCAACACTTTTGGCAGAGGTTCTGAACCAAGACAAAAATGATGGACATTTTAGAACGGCATTTCAGGTTCATTGAAAAAGTTTTTAGTAAACCCTAGTTGGTTTCAGAGGGGGCTGGGGGTTCTGACATCCCCATTTCAAGTTTCTGATGAAAGGATAGACATGATGCAACACTCTAATGCATGAACTAGCTAGGGTGTGACACCTATTCTTAAACATAACTTGCCTATTGAAATCTTAGGGCATCCTCCTCTACCCAAGGGTGATCCCGTGTTTGATCTTAAACATTTGCCTGATAATATTAAATATGCTTATCTTGATGAAAAGAAGATATATCCTGTTATTATTAGTGCTAACCTTTCAGAGAAGGAGGAAGAAAAATTATTGAAAATTTTGAAGAAGCACTGTTCTGCTATTTGATGTACTGAGGGAGTCCTGGATTGGGGGGTATCCGGACAGCCAGATTATATTCTTTGGCCGGACTATTGGACTATGAAGATACAAGATTGAAGACTTCGTCCCGTGTCCGGATGGGACTCTCCTTGGCGTGGAAGGCAAGCTTGGCAATACAGATATATAGATCTCCTTCCTTGTAACCATCTCTCAGATTTAATAAATAGCCGCACATAAGGTAATATTTTAAATTCAAACAAGTGTTGCATAGTGCATATGAACAAGTTTTCATAATATAGGATCACACGAGAAAGTTCATTCGAAAATTACATCCTTCGCACACTCATCCTCCACAAGACGGGCACCCTTCAAGACACCCTCATAATACATTTCGGGGTGGCCATGCTCCTTGCCCCGCGGCGGCCCCTCCTTCACCAGCTTCTCGGCGTCCATCTTGGCCCAGTGCACCTTCGCACGGGCAAAAGCCCGGCGTGCACCTTCGATGCAGACGGACCACTTTATGACTTCCAGCCGTGGGCAAGCATCCACAAGCTGCCTCACCAAGCCGAAGTAGCTGTTGGGAAGGGAGTCGACAGTCCACATCCGGACTATAAGGCCCCTCATGGCCTGTTCGGCCGCCTTGTGTAGCTCGACTAGTTGCTTCAGCTGGTCGCTCACAGGCATCGGGTGTTCGGTCCCAGTATACTGAGACCAGAACAACTTCTCCATCGAGCTTCCCTCCTCGGCCTGGTAATACTTCGCGGCACCCGACATGCTGCGGGGCAAATCTGCGAATGCTCCTCGAGAGCTCCGGACTCGGGTAAGTAACAAGTAATTTACTTTCACATGATTTCTTTGCATATTGAAGGCCTTACCCGCCGCTATCTTCCTCATCGCCTCAATTTCCTGGAGGGACTTTTGGGCTTCAACCTTGGCATGCTTTGTGCTCTCGAGGGCCGCGGCAAGCTTGGACTCTCACGTCTTCGAGTCAAGCTCCAAAGCCTCGTGCTTCTTCACGAGAGCCTCGAGCTCTTGCTGCACCTCGCCCACCCGTGCCTCTTGTTTTTCCCGCTCGGTGCACTCCTTGGCCGCTTTTTTTTCGGCCTCGGACAGCGCTTGCTTCAGGGTCGCCACTTTAGTCGTGGCCCCTGGCACATCCATGATGATCCTATCATTTTGCAGCCGCATCTTAT